>NW_023339740.1:2904445-2918436 GCF_004916995.1 Morone saxatilis | reverse complement strand
ATGAGGCAGTAGAAACACTACCAGTTTCGTCCACAGGGGCTGCCAGAATCAACACATAATGAAAGTTACTTGTAGCTGCTTTAACCAGAAAAAAAGAAGAACGTGGGCCTGCAGATGGCTGGTAAGGTGTGGACAATATGGCATGTCTGTTTTGCGGCAGTATGCCAAACTGCTCAAATAATGCTGTAACGTTAACAGATCTTTGATAACAGCCATGTGGGAAATGTGCTGCCTGGAGTCCACAGTAACAGTTTCTGGTGCTAAATGCAGCAAAACACCAATAGAGAAGACAACCGAAAGCTAATGAAAACTAGAGCTGCACCAATTAGTCAGTTAATAGATTAGTCAACAAATATTTCATAACTGATTTATCATTTTGAGTCTTTTTTTTCAGTTTCTCAAATGTGAATATTTTCTGCTGTCTTTAGTCCTCTATGACAGTAAACTGAATATCTTTGGGTTGTGGATTAAAAACAAGACATTTGAGGACATAATATTGGGCTTTGTGTAACAATGATCAACCTTTGTCACCATTTTCTGATATTTTACAGACCAAACAATCATCAATGAATAAGGAATATGATCGATGATAATTAAAATAACAATTAGTTGCAGCCCTAATGTAAACTATACTATACTACTACTATATTTTTTTACTCCCTAATGGTGGAACGTGATTTAATCAGTGTTTCTGCCCTAATAAAAGAGGAATACATATAAGTATTTAAAATTAACACTTTTTTTACTCTCAAGAGAAAGTTCATTTATTTTGCACAGGACAGTTTCACATCAATGTTTCCACATGCTATAAATATTAGACTTCCTCAAAACATATATGACTGTATTCAAACTATCAGCAGTGCAACTTCAGGTCTGTGCTGTAGACCATCAAAGAAAATAAGACATGAAGCAGTTGCTTATTGTAAGAATTGTAAGAAATTATTTTTATAATTGGAAATCCTATCAGACTGACATTAAAAGCAACAGTGAAGTCATTATGAGTGGAAAACTTTTCTCTTAATTTGGAGATTAATAAACTCGCATCATGATTTCACATCGGGGGGGGAAATTCTAAGCAATATCCTAACAAGGAAAGTTATGTTTGGGGAAAAACTGTTATAAAATAGAAGGAGATGCTGTACAGGTTATTCAGCTTTCACTGAACGCATCCACAGAGTTTGTGTTGTTGTTTGTGTTCACCTCATGAGAATTTATTTCTTCACTTCGCATTTGGCAATATATCACTTTCTCATTAGCATCAGCCTCCCAACGCCTGCGTGATAAATCACCAGATTGTTCACCTTCTGATGTGCAGTTTTTAGAAACTCTCTCGCAAGTTTAAACGCACAAGATATTTAAAACACAGGAACAAGCAGCCACACACAGCATACAGGCTGTTACATATTGAGAATAAACATTGACAGACTCATATAATAATGTAGATCTCTTTTACCTCTGACACCCAAACATGAATATCACATTCCAAAATGTATTCTCCTTTTAAAACGTTTATTTATTCTTCTCATGTCAAGACCACCCTCAGGCTCCAGAATCTACACTGTTCTCTGTGTGAAATGTATTTCTGCTCCGGTTTTAAATGCATCACAAACAGCGTATATATTTCACAGCTTGCCCACAGCAACTGCGGCATATGTGCTTACTCATAAAGTCAAAACTTTGTTACATTCCCGACCAATTTTCATATGTCCTCTGGCAGTGTTCCCTTCCTTGACTCCTGATTCGCTGTGCGTTCTGAGCTGCTGACCAGCGAACGGCTATTTCCCGCAGCACTGCACACACACACATACACACACACACGTAAACACACTGAACTGATGAAGCCTTGAAATAAATATTCTCAGAAGAACAGCTCTTGGTATGAGAGAGGGTTTGTTCATTCTGTGTGTGTGAATGTAATGTGATAGAGAGCAGGTATATGGCTTTAATGCTCAGCAACAGCTACTGTATATGAGAGAGAGAGCTATTTTATGGGGTATTGGTGGGGTATCACAGGAAAACTGTTCTGAGATACACATGAGATACACACTCGTGGTTAATAAAGGTTGATGAAAAATGTAATGCTACAAAAACATACCCTTTGATAAAGAAACACTGGAGTAGTTCTATTTCAACATCATCTCTCTTATCTTATCTCGCTTATGATCAGGGGTAGGCAACCTGCGGCTCCGGAGCCACATTCTTTAGCCCCTCCGCAGTGGCTCCCTGTGGCGTTGACAGAAATGGAAATAATAATGTTTTAATATTTTCATTTATTGTTTATTGTTGTAGACTTAAAGTCATTCTCACATTCTCCAATGACGCCTGTTCCTCAAAATTTTGCTGGGCTAGGCTCATGGGTAGTGGAAGTAGTGGTGCTAAGGAGACAGATTTGTGAGCTTTTGCCACTAATGATAAAACTCTCTAAAGTAACAGCGGCAACGTGGGGTCATGGCGACATTGCCACAGTGAATTCTGATGGGGCAAAAGGCAAGAGCTGCAACGAATGATTTTTATTACTGATTAATCTGCTGATTTCGTTTTTTCGAGTTTGTAAAATGGGAAAAAGTACTGAAAAATGTAAATCACAGTTTCTCTGAGCCCAAGATGATATCTTGCTTTGTCAGACCAGCAGTGCAAAAGCCAAACTTACTCAGTTTGTAATCATAAAACAGAGAAAAGCTGGAA
This sequence comes from Morone saxatilis, assembly GCF_004916995.1. Classification (NCBI taxonomy): domain Eukaryota; kingdom Metazoa; phylum Chordata; class Actinopteri; family Moronidae; genus Morone; species Morone saxatilis. The sequence goes on along the minus strand of NW_023339740.1, from coordinate 2,915,751 downwards.
CCGGAATATTTGGTGGTTTTGCTTGAAAAATCACAAACAATTAATTGATTAATTAAATGATTTTTCCTTTGATGGACTAATCGATTCACTGACTGATGAGACAGGTTGCAAATTAATCTCAAACCACTGTATTTTTAGTTAAAAGTGAAAGTGAACACACCCAAAATGTCTGGAATAATCACTCATTGAGGAATGCATAAACAGTCAGTTGGTACAGTGGGTCAAAGTTGAAGCAGTTAGTATATAAACTGTGATGGATGATCTCAGACAGTTTGGTTGATAATCGGACGATTAGCCTTTGTTTACTTTCCCAGAGTTTGAATAAATTGGAATAAAAGTTACCCTTTAAAAAGGATACAGTCAATACAGAATCAGAATCAGAATTACTTTATAGATCCCTCGGGGAAAATTTGTCATATAATATAATTTAACAAAAACTGCTAAATAATAAAATAGCTTGTCACTGTTTTAGCAAATGTCACTTAAACAGGAGTAAATGGTGCATTTGTTGGGGACTACTTTCTGCTGCGGATTAATCAACATTTGTTGCTATAATGAGTCAAAATGAAGGAACATGTCACCCAGTTTTGGACAACAATGGAGCTCTGTGGAAGTACTCCTACAGTGCCTGTTAGTAGCTATGAGCTGTCAGTTTTAGAGTTATTGACAATAACAAGAATATAGAATATCATATTTAAGTGCTTTGCTCAGAGGCATCTGGCTGGCAAATAATGACTGACAGTCTGTCTCATTCATCTGAGTCAAATGTTTCAAAGCCTGCCACCTAAAGGGACGTCAACTAACAACTTTTATGTCACTAATATTCCTCCAAATCTACAAGGCTGCTGCCAATATACAAAGCTGGAACACCCAGACCCAGAAGTGGGCTAAATAACGCTTCAAAAGAAAAACTGGCATTGTCTTTTTCAAAGGGTTCCCTTGACCTCTGACCTCAAAATCTCTGGAATGAAATGGAAATGGGTTCTATGGGTACCTATGAGTCTCCCCTTTGCAGACATGCCCACTTTATGCTAATCCCATGCAGTTTGGGGCAAAAGCCTGCATACTGGGGTCCATAAACACTGTTGGAATTGCATAGTTTGGTAATGACAGGAAAGCTGAGACACATACTTCATGCTACCCCAGCATAAGTCAGCGCCCCACTTGTGCCACTGTGGAGGTGGGTGTGGTTTGCACAGCTGCAGGAGAAAGAGGTGTGGGGAAGGCTTCTGAGAGCAGCGCCAGGTAATTTGATTACCTCAACTGGTAGTCATGAACTAATCACTCTCACCTTTATATGTATTTTATATTGTATTTACCTGTAAGGTGACCTTGGGTGTTGTGAAAGGCGCCAACAAATAAAATGTATTATTATTATTACCTCTTTTAAGGCAGAAGTGTGTTGGATCTCAGGACTGACACACATGATACAGGAGACACAACTGGAGCAGACCTGAACGGACTTCAGGAAGCAGGCTAAGTTGTGTGATAATTGTGTGTGCGGCAGAGTAAAGAATAAAGTCGTCTTGTTCATTAATCCCTGTGGTTGGTCTGTGTGCTGGGAGAACCCCCGTTAGTAGCGAGTCCTGCTACAGCCACCCTAGTCTAAAAAGTCTTGACACGCCCCATGCACGCAAGGCGAGCCAGATTCCACTTTCACTGACCCCGAGTCCTCTTAATAATATGCTACAGCATGCGACTGAGTAATCCTGAACACTAATGACGCAAGTGTTTTTTCAAAGCAAACGGCCAAAGGAATCCTTTTTTCCCTCCACTGTTCCAGGTCGTATATCTCCCAACAGACGCAGTCTGACCTTGATAAGAACTGTGTGAGTTTGTGCAAGTTGTGAACTTTAACAGCCAAATAAAGCACAGAGTAAACACAGAACAGCAGACCTACCACAGCGGATTAGCTCATAAAGCAGAGTGTGGTGAGAACAACATGCTCCCACTCTGTCAAAACTGCCCTGAAATCTGCTTAAATCTCTCTCACTCACTTCACTGATTATCTGGAGTAACAGTCTGTCCCCACGCAGCAAGACAGGTCACCCTAACATTATACTGTTTGTGTGTGTGTGTCAGAGGGCCTGGGAGGAACAGAGCTCCCCCACCGGCCCTGCAGTCAAGGCCAGGACTGTATGCTGACTGTGGTCAACACAAAAGGAACAGCTGACGTGGCCCAACTGTTGACAGAGCACAAGGGACAGGACTCCCTCTCAGCTGTGTGTGCATGCGTGTGCACAGGAAGTGCTTTTAACTAAAAATATTTGCTTGATTTTGAACCACGTCAGGAGAATTCAAACACAAATCTGCATGCTTTGCCACTCAGGTGTTAAAAGGCCACGCCAGAATGGAAAATCCAGAGAGACCAGCTCCCGTCCTCCTTTCTCTCCGCACTGATAGCTATTTATAGCCTGCGCAAACGATGAGCGAGCAAATATGATAATGATGTCATAGGTTAAAAAGGCCTTACAGTATTGCACTCGCCGCAAATAAACTGAAGCAGGTTATTGCTGCTGTACATGCAGCTGCACAGAGCAGAAACACATTTTGTAAAGGCAGTATTTTCAGCAGCAGCAGCGTAACCAGTGGCATCTGAACTTGTGCTGGGATCATCTGCAGAAACTAACTATCTGTTAGACTATAGAGCCACAGGATGCTGCCGTTTTATACTCACAGAGCCAGGGAGGCAGGGGGAGGCAGGGGAGGCAGGGGGAGGACGGAGGGAACCATCGCGGCACCAGCTGGTGTACAGTTAGGCCGTAGAAATTTGTCAGATGTCAGAGATTTTGACGTACTGTTTCTACCTCTAATATGGCAGGTTGTGTTGGACCACTGCAGGCAGAGTTGCAAATCAGTAGGCAGGGCGGTTTTATGGTAACAGTGGATTTACAGGGTTTTTATATCAATGTGATAAAGTGCTTTCATTCCTTAAGGTGCACTCCACTGATTTTACACATGAGGTTCAGTTTACTCATCACAGTACCACACAGTCCGTGAAAACAGCTGTTTAATGTCCAGAGGGAGTTTTCCAAAGCCTGAAAAAAAACATAACCGCAATGATGTCATAGTGTCATCGGGATTATCCTGGTTTACGATTATGACTTTTTTCTTTTTACATAAAGTCTGTATCAGAGTGAAGGTGCCGGTTTAGCAGGCCAGGAGGGTCTAATCAAGATGTGATTAGAGATAGGCAATATATGATATTACCGCTTATCACATTAAAAAACATCATGATGATAATCGGGATAATGGTGAATATCCTCACATGGCTTGACATGAAAAAGCTGTCCAGCTCTCCAGCCTACAGTCCTATATTTATTTCCTGATTTTTATTAAGAAAACAAGGGAACAAGGGGGAAGCTCACATCTTCCAGCAATCTAAAGGTTCCAATGGCTGAATGCTCCAGCCTGCCCATGCTTATCCACAAAAACTTCCACCAATGTGTGCAATAGATAGATAGAAGATATGATAGATAGAATAGATTAGTAGATAGAATGATAGATAATTGATATGATAGATACGACCGTATCCAAAAATAAAGAACATCGCAGAAATGAGGTTCACTATCACACCGATGACAATATAAATATGGGCCAAGTGCTTCCAGTATATTTTAGTGCCATTTTAAAAGTATGACGTATATTTTTATGATTACTGTGATAATACTGTGTATCTCAACTGTCGTCTCATGCCTAATGTGAGTGCATTATGGGAAATGCAGGATTCAACATTTTGGAGCCTGATCCGTTCTAGAGATTATTAAAGTCAGGATATCTCTGCATCTCTTGCTTTTATTTTTACCATTCTTTCTTAAATCTGTCAGTATGTGAAAGTGCAATAATAAACCACTGTTTAAACTGTGTCCTCAACCATATGCAATTCAGTGCTGTAACAGTTGATTAACAAAAAATTTACTGCCAACAATTTTGTTAATAGATTAATTAAGATAAAGTTAAAGAGAGTCAGTTGGATAAAGTTGATTAAAAAAGTAATCTGAAGAATCAGAACATTTTAAAGGGCATTTTATAGAAAAAACCTTTACAAACAACAACAGATTAATGAAAAATGAAGATCTCTAATCCCAATACATAACAATTTCTAGCCCTAATCCAGGGCCATACTGCGTATCCTGATTCTGCATGGATTTCTCCTGGAACTCAGACATTTCAATCATCCATTAATAGAATTTGTTATGGGGAGAATGTTGAATGAAAAACCCTTTTCTGACATTATAAGTCATGTCTGGCATTACTTTGCAGCCGACTGACGTTGGTTTTTCACAGCACGTCAACATTCTTCCAGTAACAAATTTTACTGAGTGGATTTGTGACTGAATGTGTCTGAGTTCTTGGTGACAACCGTGCAGGACGCAGATAAGCAATACGGTCCATGATCAGGGCTGATATTCACTGGGATTAGGGCTGTGTGTGTTAAGTCTACAAAATGTCAGAAAATGCTGAAAAATCCTCATCAAAGACTGCCCAGAGTCCAGGACGACTTCTTGAAGCTGTTAATGTCATCGGACCAACAGACTAAAACCCTGAAAGTTCAATTGACATCAACATTAAACATAAAAAAAACCAAATCCTCTCATTGAAGAAGCTGCAACCAGAGAACGCTGGTCCTGGATCAGGGCTAACTGATAATGTGATAGAAAATTGTAAATATCATGATACACATAATGTGATTTTATATACATTTCCCAGCACTACATGGCATTCATGATACAGCTGACTATCACAATATTATCACTTGTGATACTGTATACTGGATTTTTAATTAATAGTTTACGAAGATTAATGCCAGCGGTTCATTTTGTGTTTAACCCCTGACCACCAGACAGCAGTGTTGTAATGCTATATGATGTTGGATGTTACAGGGACAGTGATAAAAACAAATGCACATCCCACTGTTCTGATTGCATAAAGCAAAAGGTTTTTTTACTCAGATTTTAAACATAAAGTGTTTTTAACAATCGCAGTATATCCCTATGCTTACAGTATCGCAATATATTGAATCATAACCGGTGAATTGTGGTATAGGGCTGCAAATATTTTCATTATCGATGAATCTTTTGATCATTTTGATTAATTGATTAGCTGTTGGTTCATAAAATGTCAGAAACGCAAAGACATTCAGTTTACTGCCAGAGGACTGAAGAAAACAGAAAATATTCACAGAGAATTTTGACGTTTTTTCTTAAAAATTACTTAAAACAGTTGAATGAACTGTTAAAATAATTGGCAATTAATTTAATAGTTGACAACTAATCGACTAATCATTGCATCTCTATCGTGATACCTATCATATGGGCATATTCTTGCTAGTACACATCCCTACATGGCGTGATGACTAATGATGTGGTCAAACACTGGACAAAAAGCACCTGCATCCGGAAAAAGATCCAATGGTATCCAAGTTTATGAAAATGTATCCAGATCTTTATATCATATCATATCATATCATGTCACATAAAAATCTGTCAAAGATCCATGTATGTAATAAATGTGAAGTATCGCCACCTTGGATATTACTGTAAAGTTCAACAAACAGAAAAATACATGAATTTAAAATGCTCAGAACATGCAGTGTGCTGTATGTACAGTGGCCAGTGGTGACCTAAGAACGTGTAAAGCTGCTTTAAAGCAGTCTGCCTGCTCCTGTGGATGGAACATTACACAATATCACACTCATGATTCTATCTTCTGTTAGATGCAGTCAGAAATTAGATGCATTTTCCTGCTGAAATGAGCATCGCCTGCATGGATACTTCCATTTATTAAACAATTAACCTGAAAGGTTTTGGCAGCCTTGATGGAACATCAATCCTGATAGTAGCAGTGGGCAGCTCTCCAAAGCAACTACGTCGCTTCAAATTAAAAGCCTTCTATGGTGGTGAGGAAAATAAGTCAGTCAACGCCGCTGTACACATTAACATCATTATCCCCTGATCATGTCTGCCTAAGCAAGGTGGACTTCAACCAACCCGCAGGAGCAAAAACTTGTTTTCTGACAGACAGCCGATTTCCTCTCCTGCCACCATAAAAACAAAGTCACACCCACTGATACGGACTTTTACCACGACGGTCTGATACAGTTTGCTCTCACCAGAACTAAAATATTCACGGTGCGCATACACTCAGTGTGCGCCTAACGGGATCCACATTACGCAATACGCGTGTAAAGCGTGTGTGTGAGCCCGGAATAATCCCTGACAATGTCGAAATTACACGGGTCATTAAAAAGCCGATCTGTGACAAAGTGGCAGAGAAGTGTGCGTTTGATTTGGCTGCGTGGTTCCACCTGACGGAGATGGCACGGATAAACACCAGCCGCCCACCACACACTCCCTCTCTCCAGCCTCCGCGAACACCCAGAAGCGGGGATATAAACTTTGACAGCGCCCTGTTCTGCCGAACCATGTGGCACACATTAACAGCGAACTTACTTTTCCTGCATGACATTCTCCTTGATGGCTCCCAGGGTGGAGAGGGTGCCCTGCTGGAGCCTGCAGGTGGCCAGGTGCCGCTGGTGCTGATCCTTCAGGCAGGCGTTTTCCTTGCAAAGATCCGTCACCTGGAGCTCCAGCTCATCAATCCGGACCCTCTGCTTCTCCAGCAGCCCCTGCTGGGTCTCGATGATCTTATTCAGCTCCTTTAGATACTCCGCCGCCTTGCTGGGGTTCTCTGTCGGGTTCTCCATCTCGTAAAAGCCCCGTTGCCCGTCCATGAAGGCGATATCCAAACAACCAGAGAAGCAGCCCTATCCCTCACACACACACACACACACACAAACACACGCTCAGTAGTAGTAAGACTGAGCGCTGTCAAATCCACAGATCCTCCTCCTTCGCTCCGACATGGCTGGTTTGAGGTGCAGTAGTGGCAGCTTTGCTGTGAAGTTGGCCGGGTTTGGTGCTCTGCTGTGCGCCGCCGCCGCCGCCGCGTCCACAAGCTCTGCACCGGCAACAAGCCTACACTTACAACCTTCAGCCCTTCCAGCCATATCCAGCCATAGCATGTAACGTTGGGATCCAATCCCCCCTTCATTTATTAAACGTTACCATAAAAAATCAGTCCCCAGTTACCAATTTGGTATGGCCTGAATTAGGTTGGAGGGACTGCTTGTATATGAAATATTGGAGTCTGAACGAGTGAATTAACAAAAATTACCCAAACTGTGAAGTGAAAGCCCAAAGTCTGGCCTCTTCTTCCGTTTTACCATGTCATATTAGGTCATCGTTTTTCTATCCTCTGGTTTTAAAATTGGCTGCTGGACTAATTAAAACTGAGGGTGAACTCTTCTCCCATCATGCTAGCGTAATCGAATTCATGATTTTTCTGGCTTTTGATTAATTATCTTATCCCTCTGGGTCTAGCTTGTCTTCTGACGCTCAAAACTGACTCGGTCTCGCTCATGTGAGTACACCAGACAGTGGCTTTTCTATGCAAATAATACGTCAAAATGAAGTGTCTGTTGTTTGTGGTGTGACCAGTCAAATGACAGCTTGCCCAGCCTGAAGCGGTAAGGATAAGGTTTATTCTGCAGCTATCTATCTCCAACCACTTTCACACTCCAGTCATATTCGACAGACTTCGATGAGAGTCACTTCAAGCGCTACCGGCTAGCGCGTTCCTCCCACGCGCCTCACGTGCTTTGGTGGGGGGGAAAAAAAAAAAGAAAAAGTGTTTGTTCAAATGCCGTGCCGGCTGTCGGCCTCCAACAAGGTTAAGGTCTCATGTTTTACCGCGTCAGTGTATGAAGGTTGTTTGAGTTATTTAATCTGGGTGCGCCGAAGACATATAAATAGGTAACGGATGAGGAGCAGTCTAATACTTGTTTTTTTAAATTACATGTATTTGAAATAGGTGTACAGTATATGAGAGAAAAATACTGATCACTGCCCACATAACTTAGTTTTGTACAAAAAATCATCCCAACTGTGGTAGTTTACTTGAAAAAAATTCATAGAGGGGCCATTGTGTTACCAATCAAAGCTGCTATTAAAAGCGCAACACAACCCCACCTGTACATCGGGAGCGCCTACGTTTCCTTCAGTTTTAAACCACAGTTTGAAACATATTTTAGGGCAATAACAAAACCCCTTTAAGGTGTCATCCCAAATAAGTAGTAAATAACTCCCCCAATCTCCTAGAAATTAAATTTATGTAACAAGCTGAAGTTTAAAACAGTAAATATGTCTTTAAAAAACCATCTGAATTACAGTTAAAGTTGTATATAACATAGCCTGCCATCCTTGCAAAAATACTGATACTCGTATCAAATTTTAAGTATGTTCACCGACAATGGTACTTCATTCGACTTCTGATTAAGAGTAGCAAGTTCTTACAATTTACATTCAAACAAGAAATTTATATCCTGCCAACCATCCCATACACCTTCTTGCAACATCCAGCATGGTACACATTGAAAACTTGTCAAAAAACGTAGTCCTATAAACCAAAGATCTATATCACTATAAAGTTATTAAAAATTATATCGGAAAAAAAAACTTTTAGTATCATACAAAAATTCAAATTTATGGAGGCACCATCAGTGGAGGAAAAGAGGCAAGTGGAGTGGGGAGAACACAAGTACCTATGTATAAAGAAGTAAAATTGATAAGCTATTAAAAAGTGGTGGGTATCCAGAGGCAGAAATGCTGAGCATTATAACATTATCACCTGCATCTTACACCGATGTGATAATACCTGTGAGTATCATGTGTGCATCATAATCAGCTGTTAAAAAGGTTCTAAGGCAGTGGGTTATATTCGTGCGTGGTGTCAGCCCTTGTGTTTTGTTCCATGCAAGGAGCACTTGTCCCTCCCTCCACCAGCTGTCCAACAGCGGTTCGATATCCTCGTAGCCTGGCCAAAAGCCCTGTTCTACCAGAGATAAAGAGATCATTTAATGATCCATCGCAAAAAAAAGGAGTTCTTAAATAATCCCAACTTTTTCAAACTTAAATATCAAAAAACGTTCAACGAGATTAAAAAGGTCCAGTGTGTAACAATTGTAGGAGGAATCTTTTGTCAGACATAGAAATATAATATTTTATAGGTATGTTTTTCATTAGTGTATAATAACCCTGAAAATAAGAATTGTGTTGGGTGTTTTCCGTTACCTTTAGAATGAGCTGTTTTATCTAACAGACACGCAAATGGTTTGAACCAAACATGTTTCCTGCCAGTAAGCAGTTCACCTTTTCCACACCATTTCACCACCACCAAAGTTTTCTCCCCTTGCGCTTTGGAAGAGGAGGTTGAAGTGAGGGAGTTGCAACTACATGGCTACACTGGTCCTTTAATTTAAGAATATGCACTATTTCAGCACAGTATCTTGATTTGTAGGCCACTTGGGGGCAGCAGAACAGTAGCCTATATACACATCCATCCAATATTCACTCTCCTTTTAGCTCTGTTTTGGTCTCTACCAACTCCTAAGAAAAATATCTGGCTCTTTATCTGATAAATGCTCAGTAGTAGAGCTGTCTGCTGATGGTACTGAGCAGGAAATTTACGGGCCATAAAAACAAAAACAAAAAGCAGAAAGTTTGCCTCAGCTCCGATGAGCTGAGGGAAACAGAGCTATAAGTGACCCCATCCACGTTACACATAGACATTTGACCCATTGTTAATATACAAATATTGATTAGTGCAGCTTTAATACTGGCTGATATAATGAAGGTTAAGAGCTTGAACTAGATTTTGGTACAAGGATCCACCTTACAGCATCATCCCATTTTATAGACAAAAACCACAGTTAATGAAATCACCAGAAACAATTGCCAGAGAATTTTCAGGTGTTCCCAATCAGGAGTCTTCATACCAGTAAGTTATTTTTCTGATTTCATAGCTGATTTCACTGTTTAATGCATAGACTTTGTTAAAGTTACGCTACAACTCACACATTAAGTTGGCATCAGCCTTTTAAAGAGAAATCTTCCAGAGTGACTATGGATATTGGAGCGAGGGAAGTCATTAGAAGAAAACTGGACTTTATAAAATGATTAAGATGTTTTCACATAACTGAACCATTATCCCCCCATTCCATTCTGGAAGGAGAGTGTCTGGAAAAAGCTATTGTATACTGGTGTAGCTGATGTGCCACAGAAACCAAAGCCATGACCTTTGTTACAAATGAAGCCCAGAGGCTCACTGGTTCCACAGCCTACAGCTGGTTGTGTGCATATACAGCAGCATCTTTTTTAACTGTCCCTCTGCACTAATACCCTTCACCCCTGACCTTTGGTTAGTAAACTGCTACTCTTGATGCTGTTGCACCGCTCAGTGCGTCCCCCATGAGATAATTACAGATTAAGAACATTAAAGAACGGTCATATAGTGGTAAACCAATGTGTTAAAGGGAGGATCTACTGTCAGAAATGGAATGGAATATAATAGTGTCGATAGTTATTTTCCAATTTAGTGGTAATAATCACCTGAAAAAAATCCAATGTTGTTTTCGTTTACCGGCGGACTTTAGAATGAACCTTTTTACAACTACAGAGGGAGCCAGGGTCCTCTTCTACTAAGCCAATGCCCAACTAGTGATTTCAAGGTACTGACTACACCTGAGTTGGCCACTTCTACATCCACTGCAAGCACTGTGGTAACACAGTATCTGCTGTTAAAGTGCTTTAAATGGAGATTGGTGGTGATTACATGCCAACAAAAAGATCCCCCGCATATCTTGGTCTCAATTAAATGGAGCTTACATTGGTCAGCATTTTAAAACCCATATATCCTGGATGCCCCAAACCCCTTAAACTTTTACTGTGAACTTGCATCATCCCATCATGAGGTCGTAATGTAGCAAGCTCTCTTCGTCTGTCTTCCAGCAATGTGGAATCATTTCTTCAGAATATAGCTGAAAGATGACACTGCCTCTGTCCTTCTACCGCGACTGTGAAGGGAAAAATTGGTGATTCTCTCTCAAGGTGTGACTTGATGAACCTGGGGTTATTCTGCCGCTCACGACCCTGGTGATCTACAATATCTTCCTTAGAATTAAAATGCACCTCCCAGCACCGGTGCATCACATTTGTTATACCTGCAGCAACAGCACTGTTTAAGATAACTATTTCATCTATTCAAGTAACCTGTGATCTTGAACATTGAATAAGCCCACTGCACTGCAGCGAATCTATTCATCCCAAGGGCATCAATTTTAGTCATTGTTGTTTTTGTCTCAACCTGATTTGTGTGTAATAAAGAAACTTTGCTTGTGAATTAAAGACGATACAGGAAGTTTGCCCATTTTATCCCCAAAGACAGAAGGTGTGTGGGATGCGGCGGGG
>NW_023339740.1:2904030-2904345 GCF_004916995.1 Morone saxatilis | reverse complement strand
ATTGAGGAGGATCTATTGTGAGAAATGGAATATAATATTCATAGGTATGTTTTCATTAGTGTATAATCACCTGAAAATAAGAATCATTGTGTTTTCGTTACCTTAGAATGAACCTTTTTAACTACAGAGGGAGCGGGTCCTCTTCTACTAAGCCATGCCCACTAGTGATGTCAAAGTGTACTGACTACACCCTGAGTGCACTTCTACATCACTGCAGCAAGGTGTAAACTGTATCTGCTGTTAAAGTTGCTTTTAAATGGAGATGGTGTGATTACATGCAACAAAAGTCCCCATTTGGTCTCATAATGGGAGCTA
>NW_023339740.1:2901099-2904005 GCF_004916995.1 Morone saxatilis | reverse complement strand
AGTCCTAACATTTGGTCTCATTAATCGTTAGGGAGTACACATTGGTCAGCATTTTAAACCCAATATCAAAAAAACTGCGATTGCCCCAAACCCTATTCTTACTGTACTTTGCAATAATCATCCCATCGATGAGTGTTAATGTAGCAGCTCCGTCTGTCTGCCTCAGCATCGTGGAACCTCATTTCGTTCAAGATATGGAGAAGATAAAACACTGCCTTTTTTCTGTCTGTCTAACGGGACTCTGTGGACTGGTAGGGAAAATGTGATTCTCTCTCAATGTGCTGATGACCTGGGGTTATTCTGCCGCTCACACTGTGATCTACATATCTCTTAGATTAAATGCACCTCCCAGCACGGTGCATCACATGTTATCTGCAGCACAGCCTGTTCAGATAACTATTCATCTATTCAGTAACCTGTGAATCCTTTGACACATTGAATAAGCCCACTGCAACTGCAGCAATCTATCATCCCAGGGCATCATTTAGTCATTGGATTGTTTTGTCTCAACCTGAATTTGCTGTGTAATAAAGAAACTTGCTTGTGATTAAGACGATACAGGAGTTTGCCATTTTATCCAAAGACAGAGGAAGAAATTCTGTCCTTCCCTTCCCTGTGTTTGATTTGCTGTTAATGACTTCAAACTTGTCTGTGTGCTCTCTTTTTGCACACTGGAATGTATTCGCAGGCAGACCACATATGAAGTCTGTCATTATCCTTCAAGATCACATGCTGTAGCTGTGGGATGCTTCTTTCACACAGTGATTGCCCTCTAGTGGTTTGCTGTGTTCAGGACATGCAGTCAACAGTGATGCTGACTTTGAATCAATTTTCTAGCTCAATATCCAGACCTGTAAAGGGTTTTAACCAATGATAGGAGGTGACGTGCAGTGCGTTGAGGCACAGAGTTAATCTAGTCCCATCTGGTAAATGCAGGTTAAAGGGAGGGAGGAGACTTGCTCACATTGTCCACTGACAGGCACAGCACCGCACAGCAGGCTAAACCCTCACTGCCATCACCTGCCAACCACTTGGATGCATTGCACCACATCTCTGATGAGACAGCAGGGAGAGATAATGTGCATAATTCACCAAAAAGATGCTATGATCCTTTGCTTGTAGAAATCTTCAAAGCAGCTAAGAGAGCAGAGGCGAAGTGAATTGTAGAAATGGGAAAATTTTCCACTTTTTTTCAGGAGTTATATTTAGACACAAAGGGTTTTTTTTTTGCCTTTTGATGCTACAGCTTCTCATCTTGCAGCAGTACGGCCAAAGCAAAAACGCACATGTAGTGTTCTGATCTAGCGAGTATTTTCTAGACGTTGATACTTCAGCTTTATGTGAGAGTTTCATCTCACAAAAGGCCAGCGTATCAAAGGTTGCTACAGTAACAGTGGCGGCTGCAGCTGTAATGCTAAATCCCATATGTCCCCAGAGATGAAAGAAAGACAGACTGAAGTTGGCCGAGGTGCTCAACCCCACACTCCACTGCGGCCGTCGATAAAGCGAAAACCCGGGCAGAGTGGCGAATTGGAAAACACGCATGGGAGTGTCTGTTATTCCTGCCAGCTCACAGCTTGAGATTCAATTTGACTGCTGTGAGATGTTATCTTTCTTCATGGTTTAAGATGCAGGGATGGCCTTTTTCCAAAACCCCAGTGGACCGTTTGCTTCTCTCACCGAAACAACAAAGTTGCTTTCGGAGAGGAGGCTCTTTTATATCCCCAACTGCAGCATTCTGAAATTTTATGGCCACAGATTAATTTTTTTTACCTCAAGTGGCTAGTTAGGATTTAATATCCACCCCATCAGCTGTTTTATCCTCTGTTCCTTAAAACTCCTCACAAAAGATTTGGGGGATTTAGAAGGTTTCAAGGTTATTTATAATTTTCGTCAGTGATGCTGCAGACAGATTTGGGTCAAGTTTTGTCTTGGAGGGAAGGGAAAAAACGTGCTATATGCGAGTATTATCACCATTACCACCATTTGTCTGGCTGTACTGAGTGAAAACCTCTACAAACTGTACCATGATAATACCATAACATAATTCTCAATTATAGTTTGGTCACTGCCATGACAGTACAATTCTATAGTAATACCATTGTGTACTATGTTACTGTACCATCATGATTTACCATGCCGCTGACTTTCTACGAACTATACCATGATATTGCACCATACTGTTATAAAATACCATGTGCAAGCACAACTAGCATAAATGTACAGTTATACACGGTACAGTTAGCAATTATAAATATGTAACATCTAGCTACACTTTCAAAATAAAGCTTGCTGAGGTCACAGTTTGGTTAGATTTAAGAAAAGATCTTAAACTAAGATTACACACCTGACGCAAGTTTCATAAGTTACGAAACATAAAGTCAACGTTGACTTTGGTTTGGTTTCACACAGGATTCAAACAGTCCTGTGTTTGTTTGACTGATCCATCCCCCCGCCCCTATAAGGATATGGTTGCTCTTTATACTGCACCTTCATACACACGTGTACTTTTCACATCTGGGTCAAGCTAAATGTGACACTGACACGGTATCCTTTAGTGCAGTGGTCGCCAACCCGTCGATCCCGATCTTTGAAACAATCCCTGTAGATCTCGAAAATAATAGAAAAAAATTCGTGTGACTGGAAGCCGACCAGGGAAAACATTGCTTGTGATGTGGATGAGGTGCTGTGGCCAGACCGAAACAGAAGAGAGAAAAAAAAAAAAAAAAAACTATGCTGCATAGTTTTTTTTTTGTTTTTTTTCTTACTGTAACTGTATACAGTAAATTGTTTTGTATGTAGACCACTGTATGTGTCTATTCATATGATGGTTTGTGTGTGTCATTTGAAAACAAAATACCATTTTGAGAAGAAATAACATTGTTTTGAATGTAAAGTTTCATTTC
>NW_023339740.1:2889409-2900999 GCF_004916995.1 Morone saxatilis | reverse complement strand
GGGGTCCTCTGCTAGACTTGCAGATTTTTTCACAGATTATCTGTCTCATGTACTCATGTACATGTACATATACATATACAGTAAAACTTCGGTTAAAAGCAGGGACCCGATTAGAAGCAGGTCTCCTTTACTAGCCTGGTGTTGCTGCATATTTTGACGAATAAAAGCAGGTCTCAGAGACCTGGTCTGGATTTAATAAATATTCTATGGATGTATAAAACCTTTTAAAGCTGCTTAGATTACCTACACAAATATAAGTGTTTAAACGTTTGTCAATATGGACATGGTACACATCATTAGATCATTTAGATTCTCCACAATGCAATCCTTCAGTTCATTTTTCAGAAACCACAAGCACCAAAGGATCAGATGATCAAATCAGTGATTGTTAATTGATTGACTAATTTTTGACAAAATTTGATACAGGTTATAATCATACTGTTTTAAATAAACAATCTGATAGTATTTCCCGTCTTTGCTGAGCTAGAGTTATGTGCAAAAGGAAAAGGAAAGGCCTGTCCCATTTAGAGGCCTTGAGTTCAGTGACTGAAGAAAATAAAAGCCTGGGCTATTCATTGAAGTTTTACAGTAGTTACACTCATGTAGTTTACTTACAGCTGACCAATACATTTAATCAAAACATTGATATAGATCACTGCTAATAACAGATAGCTTACCATGGAGTTAACAGCAGGTCTTCACTCTCACTTTCCTCCCAGTCACTCTGGAAAACACAACAGCATAAACAAGATTCTGGTGGAGACAGAAAATGTTTAATTTCAGATAAAACTTTCTTCAAGCTGAACTTTTAATGTGTTGCTGTCTGTCTAATAAACTATATAGCAGCAAGGGAATATGAAGGAGGATATGTAAAACTTGACTATTATTATCCAATCACTTTTCCCAATTCCCAGGCTGGGAAAAGGTTCATTATTATAGAAATCAAACAGACAGTGTGAATATGAATTCAGACAGTTGATCAAGGCTACCAGTCCTTGCTACCAACAGCAAAGACGAAGCATAATTTCACTGAATGTCTCCAACGGTCATCCTTTCACATGCTGTGGATATTTACAGCAAGCTTTGCGTTATTAATTCATCAAACATTCACCTTCAAGAGTGATATTTCAATCATCATCAATAATGGTTGAGTTATTGCATGTATAAACAGTTCATAAAGTGAAATTGAAAAGTAACAAAGAAGGTAAATTATGGAACAGAAAACACCAAAATAAATTGAGTACACAAAAGAAATTAATTCATTTAGAAAATACATTTAATTGTCATATTATTAAATATGTTTGAACTGCAAAAGAAATATAATGCACACTCAGAAAACAAAAAAGGAAATGATTTTTAATTTCCATGATACTATAATTGCTTTTCAAAATCATGTTCTCTTTTTCAGCCTTCTTTTCATTTAAATTTCTAATAAAGTAACCGCAAATTCATTTAGTGTCAGAAATATGTGTGTTTGCACTTATCTGGCCCCAGGGCTTCAATCCTGCAGTGTGACCAGCCTGTGCATAGCAGCATTTTGTTTTTAATAATGCAAACATGGATGTAAGGTTTTACTAACCTTGAAAACTCTGGTCAGTGTTTTAAATGTGGTTTATATGTCAGTAAACTTCCTTATTTATCTTTTCAGTACTGTAACTAAAGACACACATTTAACTATACAAACTGTTTAACAGGTTTTTAGCAAGCATCAATGCTAATAGCAACACAACACTGAGTACCTTCAGGTTGTTTACCAAAACTAGCTTTTAAAAAAAACATCTAAAAAATAACTTAGGTCTAAACATTGATATTGACCTTAGTTATACTTAAAATATCATGAAAAATACAGAAAATACAATGAGAGAAGTTACTTTTGGTCTTCCCATTGAGATACTACTCCTTGTTGATCATGTGACTTTTGAAATGTTCTAGATTTTTATAGGGAGGGGATTTGTCAGGATAACAGGACTGAGAAAACTTGGGGACACAACTAAAATGTTAAGTTTAAGTAACACACAATTTTCACTGAAAAAAATTATATTATGTCTAAATTGAAAATAAGAGTCTCACAGCAATGGATTCTAATCATATTTCATAGTGAAGTGTAGAATTGGAGAGCAGGCTGAAATCCTATTTTTTCAGTGTTGTAGCAATTTTTCAAGTTACAATTAGAACAAAGTGCAGGACACTTTGCTTAATAATATAATGCATTATACAGATAGAATAATGCATATGTATCTATGTAATGTGCTAGAGACGGAAAAGGCACCAATTTGGCGGAATGGCCCTAAAACATTATTAAATTAGCTCAAAGCTGTGTTAGATCACTTTCCACACTTAGCAAAACACACTCATACTGGTACAACGGCATCACGGTTGACTGTAACAGGTAAAACCATCTTTGTCCAAACACAATTGTAGTCAATTTCAGGACCCAGAGAACTGCTTTGTTGTTCTAGTTTCCTAATCAGGTAGTACTTATCTCCGCCAGCCACAATTTGGCTCAAAAGACATCCACAAAAAAGTTTGGTCTCATCTTGAACTGGAGCATCAACTGGATTAATTAAACACGTAATGAATTATGACCCAATAAAGTTAGATACAATAGGACATGAATAAATCCCGCTGCCATCTTCTCTAGGAGCCAGACCAAAACAGACCTCATTGGTCGCTGCTGTATGTGGCTAGTATGGTCACCATGTTGGACAGTTCAGGATCAGCTAGTGGACAATACATATCGAGATAGGCAGACTTCACTACAAAATCAACTGTAACTCGCTTAATTCTGAACAGATTTTAATGAAACTTTGTGTCAGAAGTGAGAAATTGAACATGATACTGGTTACTTGTTGGTTCTGCTTTTATTATGTGTTATTATGACGAAACTTATATTTATAACAGGATATAATGACATGTTTTTTATGTGTCTTCACTGGAGAGCCACGGCTTCACAGTTCCATAAGCAGGATCCTACCACACATAGTTTTTCAGTAAAAGTACTTTGTATAATCTAATTTATTCACTTATAACTTTTATTCTAGCAAGTAACAATAAACCCACATAGTAGGTGTACTTACTATAATTAGAATGAATACTTCTACTATCAATCTTATTAACCTCAAAACACAAATAAAAAACACAATGTACTTTTCCACAGGAAAGGTTTGGTTTTGCGCAACAGCGTGTGTCAGTGATTAGTAGTTTCTGTATGTAAATCTAAGTAAAAGCTGCAGTAAGTAACTTTTTTTGTTGTGAAACTTTCACTATATCCTGATAGTAGTACATGAGACAGATAATGTGTGAAGTTCCTCTGGCTCCTCCTAGAGCGTCTAATGGTATTTGCTAGAATCCAACAGGCCTGAACAAATACTGACACTTTGGGTTCTTGTTTTAAAGATTGATTTTTGGGTCTCCCACAGTGTCAGTATTTGACAACCTGGCAATGAGACAATCAACTATCTGTCTCAGTTCTGACTGGTTGTTTTCGTTCAGGCCCGGTGGATTCCTGCAAATGCCATTAGGAACACTAGGAGGAGCCAGAGGAACCTGATTGTTTACAGATTATCTGTCTCATGTACTACTGTCAGGATATAGTGAACGTTTCAGCAAATATCACTAAAGGTTACCTTTCTAAGAATTACCTACTGCAGCTTAGTACATTCCAGAGTGTACATGATTCAATTTGGGGAAAAGGACATAACAGAGACTAATGCGCATATGAAGATCCTATTTGACAGATTATATGATGCTGAAGACATGACACAGACCAGAAATTTACTGCAGTTGAATGAAGTTATAATACAATGAAAAAATATATATAATTATAAAAGTCCTATAACTGTTATAAAATATTATAATGAAAAGATCAGTCCTCCAGGGATGTCAGCGCATGGCGTAGGGCACCAAAACGTCTATAAACGGCCCTGTCTGCCCAACAAAGAGTTACTTTCAGTGGTGAGAAAAAGAAATTCAGATCAGCCATATTCTCATATTGCAAGCATGTAATGAGACCGCTTAAACAGATTCATAGTGGCATGGAAATGGTAGATTAATTTGTTTTGTTTTTATTTCCATGATAGGAGTGGAAACAGAGTAAGACTGATTATTCCTCATGCTGGCTGGAACATACGTGCATGACAGCAGTCAGCTGGCTGTTGGCTGTACTCTTTTTGCTGCATTCAAATGCAACTTTTAACAGAGGACAGAAGTATTTGATCAGTTGGCCTTTGTCAGCGCTCAGTTCTTTGACAAGACTCTCAGATAAGGCTTGGTAATAGGATGAATTTAATGTTAATTTTGTTCTATTTGCATGATATCTTTTGTTATCTTATCTTTGTAAGAACCTTCCTGACTCCAGGCATCTTGTTTCTAAGTTTGTATGTTTGTTTGATAGTTACTACAGCATCTACTGTGAAAATCAAGGACTTGGATCCTGCTCAGTTAACAGTAGACATCAGCTGATGGAGCTCCAAGTTCTCCTCCATCTTCACTATTCCAAATCCAGGCTATATATTATATATAGTCTATGTAAATGTCTCGAGTGAATAATGTAGCCAGAAGCTCCTGGTTTTTTTTCTCCCCTGTGTCATGTTGTGGAACAGCCTTCCATTACACATCAAGTCTTTCAATATGAGAGGGGCTTATAGGAGTCAGGTTAGAGCAGGGGTCAGCATTCTTTACTTTCAAAAGAGCCATCTTGCCCAGAAAACAAAAGAGAAAATATGCCATAAGCTGTAAAACATATGTGAACCTTAAATAAAATGCTAATATAAACCTAATAAAACCAGTAGTCAGCACCATTGGTGGTGAAAGCAAACAAATGTGTCCACACTATTTAATTTTTCTATTTTCCTTCAAGACTTTTTTTATTTGAAGCCATAACTAGCCTAGTTAGGGAATTTCAAGACTAGTCACCCTTTGCTGTGTCATCCCTTCTCTCTCTCCTCCATAAATATGTCTGTTTATTAAAAGTCTGCTCAAACACTGAACCATCAATGGGTCTAGATAATTTACCAACAAACAGGCCAGGTGAACCAAAATGGCGTTACTGAAGTAAAAAAAAATAGTCTTGTTTATTTTATTAAAGCTGCGTGTGTAACTTTTATTTTTATTTTTTAACTTTTTGTCATCTTACATTTTTTATTCTTGATGTTGCCTGTTCATGGATCAGAGTGGTCTTAATGGAAGTCGTGGCCATTCAGAGGGTTAAGAGCTGATTAGACCCTCAGTAAATTATTTCCAACATGTAAGCAGTATCAGGTTCAATTTCTAGAATTTTATTAGAATTAAGCAACTTACAGTTTTTGTATTGAGGGCTGCATCTCTCAGCATTGTTCACTGCACCACAGAGATGCACAGCGGCAGCAAACAGCAGCGGCCAGTGAGATATCTACATGTCAAAACACAGAGAAACTTTCTACTTTCAGCAGATGAATGTGGAAACATCCTTCGAGAGTCAAACTCTGCACATACAGCATTCAAACAGCACACTGTATGGACAAGGAGAAACTGACACTGACTTCCTACTTAAACTATCAACTTTATCCTTTATGTCCCTCTAAAGCTAAAAGCTACAGTATCTCATCCCTGCTATTGTTGGAGATGTTCACCAGTATAGAAACATATAGAGGACAGCTGTTAACATACAGCCCATTCAGTCCATCACCTCTGTCCCATCTCACCCCCTTTGTTATTCTGTCTAGTATCTCAGGTTGAAGGTTTGATAGATTGAAGCTGGAGTGTGGCTGACTGTAAAGCACTGCTATACATTCTATTGTGAATGATTGGGCCAAGCAGCATCCCAGCTTATGTCCTTGGGCAATTTCTAAAGGTAACATTCCTCTTCTGATTACATGAGAGACGGGGCATTTAAATGTTCTATTTTTAGCTCAGAACAGGAAGTTGAAGAGCTGTTTGCCACAGCTGTAAACAGCTGTACTGAAAGAGGAATTTAATCAGATTTTTTTTTCATGTTCTGTGCTCAGTGATAGTTACGCAATTTCTTAAAAGCAGGAAATGGGATTTATTTGTTAAGATTTTGTAACACACATACATTGCAATATAGCCATATGACTGCTGTAATTCTGAAGAAGAATCCATAACAGCACTGTATGCGAGGTTGGAATATTGATTTTTTAATAACTATTGGCCATCTTTAGATACACAATGGATAAGAGGCTTGGAGAATACAATGCATATTGAAAATGCATCTTTGTCTGCCTGACAAAGCTGTGTGTCCTCGGTCGAATGCACTGGGTTACGACAGCCTGCCTGGGTGCTCAATACTGAGATCCATCAGTGTGCAACAGTGTGTTTTATTTTTCTGTGTCCAGTATGATATCAGAGCTCGTCATTGTCTGCCTCTGATAGATGGGCAGCACACTGAAGCCAGCAGTGTTAACGCTGACATGATAGCTAGCATCAGATATCTGTGGTGGGTTTGTCAACACGATAAAGACAGGTGCTGTGGAGAGCTCTGTTCCTCAGTCAAACAAAGAGGACAAAGCTGCTTTCACTGCTGTGTGCAACAAACAGTGCACATTGTCATTATTTTCCAAAGTAAAATATGCTAAAACAGATGGACAGACACTATATCTTTAATGTTATAGTAAATAACATTTCCACATTAAAGGTTTTTCAAATTTGGTTTTGATTTGGTGTTAAATGATTTTTTAATTATATCTTATTTTATTCAGGTAACGCTGCGTTTCACCAGTCACCTGTTAATGGGACCATATCCTCTTTGTGCATGCGTCAGAATTGTGGTTGTCTGCCAGAAGCTGTCATACATTGACTTTTTATCCTTCTGAAGCCACATTTTTACCATCCACTGTTTAGATCTTGGTGCTTTGTAACTCTAGATTTGAACTGGATGATAACCGGAATTGAGAAATTTTAAAAGTCAATCGGACTCTGGATCTTAAGTTTATCAGGAAAAAGCTGAGCTTAACGTAAGACGCTTGTCGGCAGCCCTCCGGGACATCCTTTTCTTCCCAACAGCAATGGGAATAAGAAAGCCAGTGATTAAGGTGGAACTGGCTTAATTCAGTTTGTTGTTTTGGAGAGGAGGAGAACTCTTGTGGATAAATTTGGCTCCCGGTAGAAAAAACCTCCTGAAAACCAAGAAACACTGACGGAATCCTTAAAGGGAGAAGCCAATGCCAAATGAGGAAAGTGTGAAGACACACTTCATGATACCACACACTACTTTACCACATCATCAAACTTAATCTTTTGTTGGTTTTTTTATGTGAGAGACAGAAATTACATACTGTACGTTTAAAGGTGTGTTCAGATGGAACTTAAAGTACATTTTAGTCGATGTGAAAATGTGAAAATGTTCAAAATGTATATGAATGTATATGATATGATATATGTTTTATGAATAGTTTCTGAAAGCAGCAAACCTGAGACATCAGTTTTTGCTTTTAATCCAATGGAAAACTTTGAATGAGTTTGCATTGTATAAATAACAGCTCCTGGACTGAAACAGATAAAGACTCAGTTAGTACACTCTCTAGGGTTACTACAAGACAATCTGAGAAATCAAGGAAATCACCAGGTGAAGTGAAATGTTAATCACAAACTATTAATGTTGTACTGCCAGTTATAATTTCCCTGTAGTGTTCCTTACCTTGTTATTTATGTATTGTCTGATCTAATGATCTGATGCTTTTATTCATGTATTTGGGGACTGCATGTCTTACAAATTAAGTCTAATAAGATGTGAGCTCGCATGGACAATAGTTCAAGCTGCATATTATTTTTTACAAACTCTTTTAGCTCTGTTTTAGTCTCCACTCCTGTCTCATAGCTGCTAAACGCCTCACTAGTCATTATCTGCTGTTGCTGATGCTAGTACAGTGGGTTTATCAGAGCTTTTTCACTGGAACGAGCTGCTTGCTGCTGTCGGGAAACAAGGCTGATGAGAGATTTATGCACTAGAAACAAAGAGCTAAAAGAGTCTTAAATGTGTGTTCGCATTTTCTAAATACAATCTGTCATAAAAACAAATGTAAATATAGAACTTGCTGTGTGCTTCACATAATTTCTGGACGCATAGGACTTCACAGTCCAGTTAGCAATAATTAATGTGCCACACCCACAACTGTTATGTTAGCAGCAAAAATAAATAGCTATGCACGTCCTGTTAGACTTTAATATTAACGCTTGTGTGTGAAATGGTCACAGTTTGGTTAGATTTAGGCACAAAAAGTACTTGGTTAGGATTAGGAAGAAATCATAAATGTGTGCCTGAGTAGTACAGAAGTACATGAATACATGGAATTTACATAACTTACCTGACCTAACTTAAGCATGTTATGTAAGTTAACCTATACGCTTTACTTGACGCTGGGCACATTGCAGAAATGATGCTAGAGGGGTCCCTACAGCGGCATATCTCGAAGAGGGCCACTAATCACTAGCAGTATTTGAGGATGTGGGAGTGAGACTGGTTTGTAGATGAGCAGTATACATTAGATTGCCAAAGACCTTCAGTGTGCATGTGTTCTGGTATATTTTATTCTTCTAGTGTCTGCAGTTAGGCCTAATGGTAGTGCATTTTCATTATCTTGCTTCTTTCATCTTGTGTAAGGAGATGATTGTGTATAATGTTAACATAGGTAAGGAAAAAAGACACAGACCACATAGATGACAATGTTACTTGGGCTGAAATGTTTTTGCCCAGTGATGAAATTGACATGTTTTTGAGGCTCCACAATCAGCAGGGTAAATTATATTTTTCTGCTTTCAAAAACCCACATTCTGAGACCCACATAATGAAAGAGTGGAGAAATAAATGTAACACTTAAAAGTGAGTCAAACACATTTCAGCAAAATGGCCCTTTGCTGTGTTGTAAACATCTCTCTGTGGCAGAAAATTAAAAATGAATCAAAACAAGTGGCTCTTTCATCAAAAATGACACTGAAATTGTGGATAGAGGGTTAGAGTTGATGCCAGCATATTGCATACTGAATCATAACAAAAAAATATTACCAGAGAAAAATACCACTATAAGGATGATACATCCGACAAACACTTTGTCTTATAATGCAGAAGATAGTTGTCTCAAAGTGGATTCATCAGCAGTATCTGGGTGTTGAGTTGTTTCAGTCTTAGAGGGGATTGATAGTGTGATGGTGCTGAGCCACGAGCTTCAGGTATCTGACTTAAGCAAAGACAATGATTGAGTACCGCTCATCCAGCACCCATGCATTCTCATTATTAGGACTATAAAAGCTTTATAATGCACCACCTTCCTGAAACTGCTGTTGCCTTGCTCCATCCTCACTGTCAGCACAGGTATGTTAGCTATCTCTCACAGTGGAGGAAATGTGCACTCTGCTCATGTGTGCTATAAATCTGCTCTGTCCCTGAGCTGACAGCCAGCGAAGGACTGATTGGACCAACAGTGGCGGTTCAAAGTGTGTGGGGAGGCAGGGGTGAGCCCAGTCTGCAGTCAATAACCCAGCCTGGGTGGAAACACTGTGCCCATTTTTACATTTACTCCCCGCATCACACCATAGACCATTTCAGACGGCCCCAGGGGACAATATCCCCCTCAATCATATTGCAGCCCTGTGAACTGCTTTAGGTTTATATCAGGTTTTGTATTGGGCTACTGTCTACTGTTAAGGAAAGGCTACTGTTGGGGAAAAAATACTGTAGTTGTAATGTCCAAAGGTCAATCAGTTTCTGACATTCTCGGCCAATATCAGACATCTATTCTGGGGTTTCCAGTCTTTAAGTACACATTTAGATGCACCGCTGAAAGGAAAGAGGTTTGAAATTATGCAGAAGCTAAAAATTTTATTTCAAATGTGTTCAAATACTGGTCAAGCAATGCACCAGCTGCATAACTGTTATTTATGTTGTACAAATGGGAGCAAACACAATCATCTCTTTTTCTATTTTTTTTTTACCTATCATTTTTTAACTGTCATATTATCACTGTTATAAAGTTGGAAAATGTGTTAGCAAACTGTAGTTTCCCACTTACTCATCCAGTCCATTTACACACTTTGAAACATGAGCATTTATTTGTAACAGCATTTCAGGGGACCTTTGAGTAAGTCTAATATTCACTCTCCATGTCTCTGTTTTGGATTTCACCAACTCTTGACTGAAATATCTGTATTTAGCTGTTAAATGCTTCACTATGTTCACCAGCTAGTCACTAACATCTGTCCGCGTTGGCCCTGGCAACATACTTATTTTTTACTCAAACTTGTGGTCTTTCCCTGGACCTAACAAATTACTTTTATTGCCTAAACATAACCAAATGCGAACGTTAACCACATCTCATACAGACACTAAAGGGCACCTTGGGCTTCTGCAACAAAGGTAATATACATCGCTACTTGTCCAGGTCCAACCTTGATTAAAGGACCACCGTGTAGGATTTAGTGGTATCTAGCAGTAAAGTGTCAGATTGCAACCAACTGAACACCACTCATGTCTGTATTTGACAACCTGGGAATGGGAATGGGCTGTTAAGTGTGTAGGAGAAACAACAGTGGCCGTGAAGCTCACAAAAAACACGAAAGGCCCAACAGTCAGTGTTTGGTTTGACGGTTCTGGGCTACTGTAGAAATGAATAGAAAATTATACACTAATGAAAACATAGCTATCAAATCTATGTTTCATTTCTGCTAATAGATTCTCCTAAATGTTAAACACTGGACCTTTAATTCTCTGGTTAGCTCCTAGCAACTGTTGATTTCTCTCATCTGCATCACAATAAGCGTACCCGCTTATGGGAGCCATTTAGCTCAGACTTGTAGTATATGTTTAGTAGTTGGGTCAGATCGAGGTTGGATCACATTCCCACCACAAACAAATCACTCCAGAATTCGCTGACCGGACTGAGACCATGGGGGAGAACAGACTTGAAAATACAGGTTTGAAAATGTCTTTAATGTAAGCATTAAGCTCAAGTCTATATTTATGCACTACAGATAAATCTTCTAACAAAACAGACTGCATGTGAAAGATTGCTGTATGTAAAACCACAAACCAAATCCAAAGTATTTACTTCAAGAAAATGAAATGCATCAATTATGAATGTATTTCTCCATCTACTGAAAGTTTGCATAAATGTGCTTAAGTCAGTAATGTTTTGCATTAAATATTATATTGCGGTTTGAATGGGGGCTTTAAAATGTAAATTTAAAGATACAGTAAAAATGTGCTACAGCCGTCAATCCTTCCCAGGTTCAATGTGAATTATACATGTGTTATACAGTTGTATGTCCTTGTAATCCATGAATGCCCAGTGTCTTGTCAGAGCTGGAATCATTCCATCCACGTCACACAATGATGCCAAGGTAACGTTAACTCTACACTGCTTAAATTTGATTTTCAGTCATGGAAATTGATTAAAATGACCAAATATTCTGGAAATATGTAAGCATGGGTGCGTATTTAGTTAGAAACTGTTGGTAGGATGAGCTGTATGACACATCAAAGCAGGTTCACCAGAAGCAAAGTGGAACTGACTCGCAGTGATCTTTTTGGCATCGAGTCTATTTGTTCTAGAGCTGCAAGCGAAATTCTCATATCTACATGCATACATCTTATTAATGATAT
>NW_023339740.1:2888730-2889400 GCF_004916995.1 Morone saxatilis | reverse complement strand
ATGCACAGTGACGTCCATTGTACGTGCAATGAACACTAACTTTCTAGAAGATACATTTTATGTCAAATAAAATAACTTGATTACTTGATTTGAACTGTTACTGATGGGCTGTGGCCAAATTAATGTAGTCAGTTTGCCCGAAACTGCAGCTTATATGATGGTTTGTTAGCATGCTGTCCATTATCGTCAAGAAAAACTCCTGGAAATGTCCTGGACATTGTTGTGATGAAAGAAACATAGGTACGGATGAAAGTTATGGTTGAAGTATTTAATAACGCTCACCGATGCTTCAGTTAATCCTCCATGCAAATGACCACTCTTAAATCAATTTATAATGTTAAATGTTGCAAGTGTATGAAATTGGCCCAGCGGGTCAAACTTGCCTCAGTGCATAACAGTTTACAGACTGTCCCTCTCACACACTCTAGCATACACATCTGGACTGATGAGACCTTTCCTCACCCCATTTCCTGCAAATATAATGAGCAAAGAAATACATATTTAATAATAGCGGGATAAAAATAACAATGTTACTTTCATGCATCCCCTGTCTCAGTCAACTTTTCCCTGGTTAGCACCGAAGATAGCATGATAAATGAAACGTCCACTGATACTTAGCATACGGATAGCTCGAACAGATTATATATAGGTGCATCTCAATAAATTAGAA
>NW_023339740.1:2887798-2888630 GCF_004916995.1 Morone saxatilis | reverse complement strand
AATATTTCACTCTGTGTGTAATGAATCTATATAATATATGAGTTTCAATTTTTTAATTGAATTACTGAAATAAATGAAACTGTACAGTTATCTAAAAACAGATAACACTTCCATTTTGATTTTTTTTACATTCCAAGCAAAAAATGTGTTTCTACTGTAACTCTGGCAAAACTGAACCAATCAGGCTGATTTTCGGCTTTGAACTCAGTGATGGGGCGTACACTCTACTCTGTGTGCTTTACGTAAGAGAAGAGACAAGGTCTGTGTTGCAACCACCCTGCTTTCATCCCAGGCTCTTCTCCTTGAATAGAACAGTTTGTGGTACTAATGATTGACTTCCTTATTAATGTAAAGCATGTGGTGTCCACACAGTTCATAGTATATACCATATTTTCTATTACTGGCACCAATTTAAGTTTTAATCTGAGAAACTGCCCTATTAAACAGTTTCAAATGCAGTTTAGGGAACAGTGGGAAAACAGCTAAATCATTCCTTTGGATCCTAATGGTATTTTTTTCTCTTCTACAATGCTCTGCTTTGTTTACTCCTCAATAAACATCATTCGATAAATGTCTCCTCTGTAATGGGACTCATTCAGGTGAATAGAATGAAGCCTGTAATTCACTGCAATCAAAGTAAAATGTCCGGTGTTGTTCACTGCACACTACACTCCTGGTGGTCTTCCAAACAAATTCTCCTTGTGCCCTAGTACCGCCACAATAAAATAAAAAATATGATGACAGGGATAAGGCAAACAAAAGTCCGACAGCAATATTGGTTATGGCACAGATTACAGTATGTAGTGTGAGATATGGATTCAACTTTAAAGGA
>NW_023339740.1:2870250-2887788 GCF_004916995.1 Morone saxatilis | reverse complement strand
ACGCACCATCACCTGATGTTGCTCTGTTGACACAACATATTGTAGGCTTAGAAACCTGTCTGCTAGCTGAAATTTGATTGATTGATAAACATTTCTGAATTTATATTAATATGGTTGGCATCCATAACCCACAGAGAATTATCACTCAGCTCTGCAGTTCCCCTCAGCTTTTTAGTTTTGCTTTTACAGCCTGGGAATTCTGCTCTCATCAAC
This sequence comes from Morone saxatilis, assembly GCF_004916995.1. Classification (NCBI taxonomy): domain Eukaryota; kingdom Metazoa; phylum Chordata; class Actinopteri; family Moronidae; genus Morone; species Morone saxatilis. Next base: position 2,887,575 of record NW_023339740.1, on the reverse strand, counting down.
CTGGGTTCCAGCAGCAGCAGGCAGCCATTTTTAGTGAACCGCTATGATGATCATACTGTACACTACTTCTCCAGCAGAACAAACTGTCTCCATGAAATTTTTTAATTTTAAGTCGAACTCAAACTATTATGTTTTTAAATCAACTATTAATAATTTTAGGTTTCTTCTTTAGAAAATATTGAATTTATGTTTTGGAATAAAAAAATCTGTATCTCAAAAATTAAAGTGAAAAACCTAATTTCTATATATTAAATTATAATATTTTTAATTGCATTATTTAATTTTCAAGCACCTAAATAATGAAAATCATGTTCACAGTGCAATATATGGAGAGAAAAAAACTTCCAGAACTCAAAAATTTAAAAAGATAATTGGTTGGCAAATTTCTTTTTTTTTTTTTTTTTTAGGTTCTAGTTTGACTTAAGCTACACATTTAGTGAAGACACTTGCCTTGAAATTTTGAATTTTCTCAACTTAATTTTTTTACAGCGTAAAAGTTGAAGAGCCGGATATTTTTCTCAGGAGCTCCCATTTGCCAGGTGACCAGAATCACACCTCCAAATGAATAAGACTGTTACTATAGGTTGTATGATTGTTGTGATCAGAAACATTGCTCTCAAGCTTAATTCCTAAGTTCTTCTGTAAATAGTTTTCTAATAAATACAGCAACTTCTGATCAACCCATATCAATTTCAGGCTTAAATGAACAGGTTATGGTTAGTACTGCCCATTTCTGATTTAAGCCCTACCCACATTCGGTTTAAGCCCCACCCATTCAGAGTATGAGTACGACTTTGGATAATTTAGTTAGTTGATACAGAATATGGTGTACTCGCTCATACCTAGTTTTTCTGTGTTTTTTCCCTCCAATTCCTCCACTACTTGCAGAGAATGTGTTCCAAAATATTATTTATTGTCCTAAAAGGTGATATGTCCATTTCAGCTTGTTTGTGGACTGCAAAATCAATTAATGCAGCTTTCATTTTGTGAGTACAATTTAATTACACAGAGGAATTATGGCTGAATCTATTAAGCATGCAGCATTATGCAATAAACTCAAATTATCTTTTAACCCCCGCAGCAAGATATCAAATACATGTGTATGCCTCTGTAGTATGTGGTGATGACTGACACTGAGGATCCAGTTTATAATGAGGTGAGGCATACAAGAAGTGTACTGAAAAAAAGCTGCTTTATGATGTGTACCTCTCTGTAGGTGGTGGTATGTAATTAAAGTTTCCTGTACAATTAATGCAAATTACAATTCTAATTAGCATTTCTTTCCCAGATAAAGCCTCCACATCTCCTACTTTATCTGCACAATGTTTGACTCACACTAACTACATCGCTACAGCTGTATGTGTGCTCTATGTGAGCAGTGGCCCTGACATCACTGAATATAGAGTAAGAGCCTTACCACCATTAGCAGATTGAAGAAAAAGGGGCATCCTCCATTGTATGGTCAATGTGGTGTGTATTCAATTTGGTCCCTGGCTTAAGACAAGTGATGGCTGCTCATGCAAAGGCACTGTAGTCATTGCTTTCTCCAACGACAGCAAGGCAGAGGTCAGTGATATTGAGTTCCCACACAGAGACCTGTATTGAAGCAGCAGGTGAACTGCCAGAGGCGACGGTGACACTTTTCCTGAGAGCTGGACTGCCAGCTTCTGTTACACGCTCAGCTGAACATAAGATGAATGCAGAGTCATATTATCACCAGGAAAACTAAAAACATGCAGAGGCTGGCCCGGAATGTAACTTGTGTGTGTGTCACAGAATGCTGCTACAGTGGTCATGGTGTTGGTGTGTGTGTGTGTGTGTATGTGTGTGTGTCAGAGCTGGAGCTTCAGGAAGGCAATTACCGTTCTCTGGGATGATCTTAGCCACGATCTGGATCCCTAGTTTGTTCAGGTTGGATGGTGATAGAACTGAATCCTAGTAAAACACATACATTAACATTTCTGCCTGCCTGTATAGTTCCCTTTCAGGACATATAAAAGATTAATAGAAATGAGGAAAAGAAGGTCCTATACGCGTTGTCTAGAGCAGTAGTTCCCAAAGCGGGTGCTCCTGGGGTGTCTTGAGGATGGGCCAAAGGGTGCTACAAGATTGATCATATCATTATTCATTTATTGAGGGACAGAGAGGTTTCACCACATTTTTAAAAAGCAGCAACATTTAACATATTTTATGCTACATTTTCAAATTGATCAAAACAGAAGAAAAAGTCATGAATATCTATAACACAAAAACCTTAACGTGCTAGCAGTTAATGGCATGGCAAGCCAAAACACGGTTGCCCCGGTTTGCCCCATAGTAACGACACACTGGGTCTCCGGGGGCGGAAAGTTTTTCCAGGCCTGCCATGCAAGTCCCAGAAAAATAGTGATCACAGACGCGATGGAAAGATATCACACAGGCCAACCCCAGAGGCTGGCTCCAGCCCCTTACCACTGTCTGACAGGACGAACCGAGTTAATCCTGAAGAGCAGCGGCCCTGTTTGCACTTAACTGTCTAAAAGGGAGGAGAAAAGGCTACATAATATCTTAACCAAAGTTGCAGTGTGCTAACATCTTAGGCGGACTAGACAAGCGCATCATACTAGTAATAACCTAATCGTTAACATGTGTTATTACCGGAATATAGGCATTGTACTTTACGAATCAAGCTTTTTACATGTAGCAGACACCGCAAGGCTGACACTTCCCACTTGTTTCTAAGCAGTACAGTAGGGACAACCCCCAACATCGCTGTCACGATCAGGAGCGTTTGTGTTTTTAGTGCACTGCTCCGTTAACATACGGGGCGGCTTCTCCTTCGCTCGAGGAAAAAGGGAAGGTGACCAGTGAGGGGACGTAAGATCTGCAACTACACTGCTAGATGGTACTAAATCCTACAAACTGGACTTTTATACTGAGATTATATAATAATTCTAAAACAATAAGCATCTCTGTACATATGTTATATTGGGGTTTGGCTGGCCTTGGATGCCATGAAAATGAATCCCCTTTGAAGGTCTCAAAGAGTTTGGAACTGATTCTGGTACGCAGGCGCTCAAACTCTTCTGAAGTTGAGCTTGCCAACTGATGCCCACGGACCTCAAACCAAAGCAGAATACATGGGATGGTGATCTGTAAACCATAACTGAAATTACTGAACACCACTTATTTAACTCCAAGGAGTTTTTACATACTGGCCACTCAGTACGGGTCATCAATAAATATAAGCCTTGGACTTTAATGTGTACGTGTGTATGTAAAACGGACAATGCTTTTGCACAGAGAATGGTGAGAATAATCCTGGTTGGCAGTCTCCTAATGCTGATCAATAAATGTCAGAAACTGTAATGGTATACCACATTTCAGTCAGGTGGTTGGTAGCTATGAGTTATTCATATTCTGAGTGTATCAATGACTGGCTCCTCTGGTGGGTCCCGTCTGTAGAGATTCATGAAAAACCGGGGTGACTACACTATCAGGGCTATTTCGAACGACCTGCCGGAGGAGAGCACCTTGCTGTGTATGTCTAACAATCTATTCTACTGCCTTTAATATCTCATCATATGCTTAATTTTTACTTTTGTTAATTTTGTTTAAATTCTGTTTTATATAGCTGTTTGCCAGGAACATTCCTACTTAACAGTCATATTAGCAAACTTTGCTGTTAATATATATGTATATATATATATATATATGTATATATACAGATTTTGAAAGCAATGCATATTGAAAAAGTGTTGGGAATTTTGCACAAGGATCATGATGCATAAATTACAGCCTCATGAATTATAAATAATCTATTGATGCCTGAATTTAATCCAGCAGTGTCATTTAAAATATAAATACAACATTTAATGAGAGAAATTAACAACTTTAATGAAAATACTACAACACATGTAGTGAAAATCTACATATATTTCTGATTTAAAACATGACTGTGAATCCTTTGTTTGCGCAGTCATTGGACCGGTCATTAGTGAAAGGAAGCTGTCCGGTGAGAGTTTGCCCTTCAGCAGAGGCACATCGCACATACAGTATCACGTTCATCAAATGAAAGAATAATGGAGACTATTTTCTTATATTGTATTACAGCTAAATTAACTCTACACTACAGAATAATTCATGCATGGTTTGTGTTAGATCTAGGTGGTTGCTTGACCTGAAAGAAGTCTCTTTACGCAGTTACGCTCAATCTAAGTGTTTCCAGCCACATGAAAAATGGTTTTAAATTAGAGATATATATATATATAATTATATAGTACTTCACATGCCTTAGCAGAAAATACCGGGGACCAAAATGCATGGCATCAGTAGCTCAGTCTAAAAATCTAATAGTCCAATCCTTTTTATTATGGTAATTGCAGGTTTCTATCCTCCGACCCCAACTGACCCATGTTGCCTTCTGGGAGCCATCTTCACTCATAAGGACACCACGATTATATAGACACTTGAAAAATCAGGCTAAACACAAGGCATCCTGGCAGATTCCTTTTCTCCATCCTCCTGCATTGTATGCTGACCCATGGGTTTAAATAATGTCAAGTTGAGATGAATATTTCTGTTCATACACCTGAGAGTGAGGGCACAAACCACCCAGCAGAGTACATGTACATGTACATATGTATAGTGACAATAAAGGCATTCTATTCTATTCTATACAGCAACAACTACAACTTTCATTTGAGTATATTTTAAAGCTGCAGAAGGTAACTAAACAAAAAAAAAAGAAGTGGCATCTAGACTGAAACCCAACTGAACACCGCTTGCCTTCCAAGCGTGCAAAAATATTGATAATATTGTTTTGTTTTCTCAGTGTGGCAATCACCTGAGAACCAAAGCATGCAGCTGGTCCATAAATGACTCTCAGTACAAATGTTTCTGTATCACATGGTGAAATGTTACACTGAGAGGGAAACTGAAATGTCATATTTTTCACTCAGCATCTGTCAGCACAACAGCCCAGAGTGAGGTCAAGAGAGAGATTACATGATCATTTGCTGTACTGTATAGGTGTATTGGACCGGTTGTGATAGCAAACATCACTGAAGAGCTCCAACTGAAATGCTGATGCAGTGACCCCACTGGTCGCTGCTGAGTATGAGGGAGAGCACCATGGAAGCCTCTTATCTGAGAGAAAGGTTAGTGTGATGATACATTAGCAGCTACTATTATCATAATGGCCATACAAAACAAGGTCGCCATGAATAAAAACAACAACTAAGCTAGAGGAAAATATCAGCAGTAAAAGCCCATTCAGGGCCTTAGTCCCTGCTGCTTTGAATGCATGTTTATTGTGAGTTTTCGAGAACTCTCCTCAATCATCCAAGTGTGTGTGAGTAAGATGAATAATGTTTACCTTGCAGTGCAGTCGGCTCCCACCAACAACATAAGTAACTTATGAAGACAAATAATGATAACACATCAGATGATTCTGTCTTCCTTTATGTCCCATAAGGTGAAAAACCACTAAAAGAAAGCTTTTAGATAATATTCTCAGCTCAGATGCATCCCTCCCAAAGGAGGGTATTAAATGCAAAAGACCCCTTCTTTAAGTCCAATTAAAACAACAATAAAATGCATATTTTTTGCAACACCATTTAAATCTGCTTTGTTAATAATATGCCCTGTGTGCTGAGGAAACAGAGACTGCAGCCATGCTGAGACCAAAATTAGGCGCATTGGTGATTTGAGCTAAAAGCTTACATCAGCATGCTAACAAGCTCAGAATGACAATGTTAACGTGCTGATGTTTAGCAAGTATACTGTTCACTATGTTTAGCATCTTAGTTTAGCATGTTAGCATGGTAATACTTGCTAATTAGCAGTAAACACAAAGCACGCTAAGGCTGATATATGAAATTCACTTGCCACTAGATGTTGCACCAGAGACAAAAACAATGGGACAGAAACAAAATAAAACCGATTAAAACCATCTTTGTTAGACTTTCAACTGTTCCAACTCTGCTCTGGTCGAAATGAAATCCTTAATTCACTGAAGTAAATGAGAGAAACAGCCGTTTCAGTTGCTCTACTCAGGAGCAGACCACAGCTGTACCTCGTGGTCTCCCCAACAGCGGTGCTTCAGCTTTGGCATCTCATTTAATACAGCTAGCAGTGTTTGTCGATGGGAAGCCAGTGTGGGATCATGCCCTTTTAGGCGCTCTGGTGATTCCCTCTCACTGAATGAGGCACCTGTGCACCAGGCTGTTGGAATTTGGGAATGACAGTTTGAAGCTTTGCATGTGTTTCAGCCTACTGATGAAGGCCCCTGCTGCTGGATTAAAAGCAGCAGTTGATGACTCCATGTGTATCGGCTGTCTACACCCTGTCCCCCTCCGCAAAGGTTAGTTAGCAGTGACCCCAGAGTAACCTTTAATTCTGCAACTGATAATCATAGATTAGATTCATATAATCAAAAAATGTATCATCTCAACACATTTGGACAATCATGTTTAAAGTGTGTAGTTTCTGGTAACAAAATGCTTCGGTGATTAACTGTGATGCCAATGTCACACTCCTCTACTCCTTACAGAGACCCATGAAGCATGCGTGCAGTCCCTAATTTCAGTTCAGATTTAGACTGAATGCTTCCCATTCAATATAGAGGAAGTGCATAGTCTCATACAGTGCTATTTAATAAGCCGTCTAAGAAAGCAGTAAGTGCTGAAATCATGGCTAATTAATCCCATTGTCAAGATTTTTTTAACACGCTGTCAGGCTACACTGGAGGGGCACAGGATTAGATAAGAAGCTGATAAGAAGAAATCACACAATATTGTGTGGAGCGACACTGGTACACACAGTTAGCCAGCCAGCAAAAGAAAGAGATAAAACAGAGTGGAATAAGGTTGGAGGAGGGAGGAGCAGATAGAGATGGTATGCCTTCTATATGCATCTTCATTTTTTGCTGTCATCTCTTTGGAATGCCAGTTAAACTGCTGAACCTTGCTTTGTTCAGTGAAAGGCTCCATTTTACCCAAGTCAACCGATTCTATGAAGCTTTTGTGTGATAAAATATTCATGAGACTTCTCATTTGTGATCTGAAATAACAGACTACCTTAATATGTTGGAATCACAGCCCCGGGGCAGAAACAGCATGGAAACATTACCATATGGAGCTGTCAGCAGGAACAGCTTGTTGAATACATTCTGTGGAAACCAAATCACTTTTCCTTACAAAGTGCTTCCTTGTTGCATATAATATATGTGCTCATACAGACTGTGCCATAACTTAGTTAAGCTCTGAAATGACAAGAACAATAAGGGAAATGGTGAATGGAAAAAGACTGACTGTCATCCCGCAGCATAAATCTCAATAAAGTTTTGTTGTTGTGAAAAAAAATTAGACAAATCACATAGTGACACCACCTGCTTCATTCTGAATACCAAGATGTCTTTATATGTTCTATACAATAAATTAAAGGGGTAGTCCAGTAATGCTTCCATAAAGTTGGGGGACTTGTGACCAAAGGGTTAAAGGTCCAGTGTGTAATTAGGAGGATCCTATTGGCAGAAATGGAAGTAAAGTATGTCATAGGTATGTTTCATTAGTGTAAGTACTTTATTTGTTGTTGGTTCGGATGTTAATAGGAACCACCATGTTTCTACAGTTGCCCACAGCAGACAAGCCAAACACTGGCTCTAGATCGGGCCATTAATGTTTCCCATGAGTTTTGTGTCCACTGTAGTTTCTCCTACACGTTTCACAGCCCGTTCTCATTCCCATGTTGTTAAATACAGATGATGAGAGTGGAGACACAGCTGCCAACGTCTCCACTCTCATCATCAGCTAGACGCTCAACGCAAACACAGGGCTGGCAGCAGCAGCAACGCAGCTGACACGCTGTCTGTGTGAACACCACAAGCACCGGAGATGCCACACGCTGCTCAGGCAGCCTATGTGAACATTCCTATTCCTTGTGTCTTCTTGTGTTTGCCCCTCTTCTGTGTCTCTTGTGCATCTGTCTGTGTGTTGTGGACATGGTTTTCCTTCCTGGCTTCCAGCTCTGCTCCTTACCTGCCTTTAATCAACTCAACAACCCAACGGTATATCTACTCCAGTTCCCCAGCTACTCTGTGCCAGATCGTCAGTCTACAACAGTGGGAGTATGCTTCATAGCCTTTTCTTGGGGAGTTGTAGATCTAGTTTTTTATTTTTTTATTTCACACTCTTAGTTAACTGCAACTCTTATTCTTTAGGGTTACACATTACCCGTATGCCTGCATGCCTGCATGCCTGCCAGCCAGCCATCTACCAGATCTCCACCAGCCATCTTCAGTAAGCCTTCTCCTCAACATCTTCATCATCACCATCGTTGTCATCACCACTGTTCCAATATGACAGGCAGAAAGTAATTATGTCTGTTGATTTTCTTTCCCCATAAAGAAAAAAAATACTTGGCACTACCTGGAATTGTATAAAATATATGTATCTGAAGGTAAGCCATGTCACTCATTGAATTGGTTTATCTTAATTTAAAATGGAAAATAAATCAATAAGTCAACAATAAATAAATGTTAAGAACTGTATTCGATTGCATCGTATCATGCAGAACTGTTGCATATTGAAATGCATCGCCCCTGAATCGTATCGTGGCCCATGTATCTAAATACGTATCAGATTCTCTTAGAAGGAGAGAGTCTATGCAAATCTATGGTGCTAGTAAAAACAATTGCTTTTATTTATTCAGTGGAAGGACCACTTAACCCACTCATGCACACTGTGACTCAGGCGGTTTAGTCATTCCTGTGGGCTGCCCAGTATATTCAAAAACCACTGAACAGCTCTTAGGACCAATTGGAGATGCCACCCAATGGTACCTTGATAATGGCTGCTAAGGAAGGGGAAGGCAGTTTTACTCTTGGTGTCCACAAAGATAACGTGTAAAGAAAATATTCTATGTTGGTGAGGAGCTATTAGTATTCTAAGAGACACATTAGGGGACACTATTAGAGTCGGTGTAATCCAATAAAGGTTGCAAGTCAACAGTGGGCTTCCAGGGGAGAACAGAAATGAGAGTTGTTCTGATTTGTCATTATGTCCCCAGCTGATAGAAACACACAAGCGCACACACAGGCTCATTTAATTCATTAATAAAGCCTCAACATAGAACAGAGCCTCACTCTACATTTGCAAATAGCGTGGTGTTTAATGGTGTTGAACTGAGCCATGGCACAATGTGCAAACAGCTAATAGCTAAAGCAGCATGTAGTCCTCTAAAGTTTGATCACATAAGAGATTGAATTTCTACCTCTGTTGCATTCACATTGCAGTATGCTCATTTGCTGGCAGACCTATGTTGGCAATGTGGTATACACTGTTATACTGTTCAGATACGAGCAAACGAATAGGTGTTGTTCTACTATGAACTATGTTCATCCAAAGAGAAAAGCATTTTAAAGTATATAAACTGTGACTTGCACATTGACAGTATATATAATGGACAGAGCTTCCGAATCTGTGAAGTGAAGCCACCACAAAAGGGTCTTAAACCTGCATTATTTCTAATAGCCAGCAGGGGAGCTCCATTGGCTGCAGTCTTACGGAGAAATGAGCCTAATGAGTTTATGGTCACAATCTTACTTTCAGTCTTCTAATCCATACAGCATGATTTTCATTTAGTAAATTGATGGTTCCCATTTACAGTAAAATAGACCATAAAGTAGGGTATGCTTTAGGGCGTGGCTACCTTGTGATTGACAGGTTATTCTCAGTGAGTCTGTCCAGCTCAATGCACCAAACTCAGATCAAACTGTCAAACTAGGCAGTGCTGATAAAATATGAAGTTTTGGAAATGTGGTGGAAAAGTTAGTTTGGAGCACTGTACTATAACATGCATCCTGCTGTAAATGTTTGCCTAAAATTCCTCAGTCACCATCGTTCTTTTCTAATTGTTAAAAGGTTCAGTTTGTCCATTTAGGAGGAATATAATATTCATAGCTATGTTTTCATTAGTGTATAATCACCTGGAATAAGAATCATGTTTTTGTTACCTTAGAATGAGCTGTTTTTATCTACAAAAGACAAAAGGCAGCAGGTCGTCTTCTATGGAGCTCGCCATGTTGAACCACCATGTTTATTTGCCCAGAATGGACAAACACTGACTCAAGCTTTTTGCGTTTTCTGTGAGTTTCGCTGCCACCATACTTTCTCCTACACACTTGAAAGGCTGAGCTGTATTGAAATAGTTGCAATCTCTAACTTCACCAGTAGATTCCACCAAATCCAACTCACTGGTCTTTTAACATATTTCTCCTAAAGGACAAATAATCAAATCTAAAACCGTTACAGGCTAGATAAATATATATATTATGTTGTGATTTATAGAATAATGCAGTTTAATAAAGTTGTCGCTTCTGACACCCAACTCGTCCAATACTGCTACCTGTTCTTTGGCCCTCCGCTTCAAGATATGATGCTGTAGGTATCGTTCTAGCATCATTTCTAGACATGCAGCGCTCCATGTTCAAGTTAGCTTGAATAAATATGCAAGTTTGTGTAATTAACACAACATTAAACTGTCACAGCTTGGTTAGGTCTAGGCCAATTGGTAAGTTAGGTTATATACCAACCAGTTAAATAACCTAAGTACATGAAGTAAACGTAACTTACATAGAACACTTTGCAACTTTTATACATTTGCTTACTTTTGATTTTACACAGGACACAAACAGCAACCAATTACCAGGCAGCAAAAGTTTAGTGTTATATTTTCTTATTTTCTTTTATTAATTTTTCATTGTATTTTCTACATTTTATGATGATCATTTTGTTTATCCCCCATTCCTTTTTTCATAGGTCTACTATATAGCAAACTTTTTTTTAAGGAGAGATGATTATAGGGAAGGAGGGGTGCCATGTGTGACTGTGTGGCAAAAGCAAAAGGTATACATAGCTTATGGGTCAGGCAGAATTTTCCTTAGGGACCCAGGGAGGTCAGGACCAACTCTGTCCTACAGCATCATATTTTGAGGCAGATATACTGTACCCCTTAAATAAATGGTAAATGGACTGTACTTTGTACCTTTCTAGTCTTCCAAACACTCAAAGCGCTTTTACACTACATGCCACATTCACCCTTTCACACACGGCACAAACAGAAACATACTCATTCATTCACAATTTGTATCTTGCTCAAGGATACTTCGACATGCGGCCGGAGTTGCCAGTGATCAAACCAACAACCTTCCAATTAGTGTGCAATTTGCTCTCCCTCTGAGCCACAGCCACCACCACTCAAATTAAATAGAAGTCACATCCTGACATCTACAGCTTAACCAAATGTATTTTTCTATTTTCATCAATTAATTTGAAAAAATGTATTTTATTGTAATGTGTGTGGAATAATAAATAATAAACCCCTAATTAGTGGTACAGTTGGCTCCATGCAGAGGCCCCCCCTTTAGTCAGGACAGTTGCAGAGCAGTGGGAACATGCAGTCATCTCCCAGCTTGTGGGCGCAGTGTACCGTGCTGATCTGCTGTCCTGCAGCGGCTCCTCACTCCAGCCTGACCTCCTGCCGGCTGCCTCTCCCTGCACACATACATACAGCACATTAGGCCTCTGATGAGCTGTGAGCCACCGCAAAACAAAGCAATACAATCAATTAAGAGTTTGGATGCATGGCAGGCTGAACAGTTTCAGGTTTGAGCTCCCATTTCACTCTCTGGCCTTTTGATTTTACACAGCACAGTACACATTCCTTCCCTGCTTATTAAGAGGCATGAGTATATGATGGTCTAAGAATAATTTTCAGGTTTACCAATGTGCCTATCCAATACACCGTTTTTGTAAGAAATGTGTAGATCAGGTGTATAGGGTAGCAATTATGTTGTTCCTGTAGTGCATGTGCCACCACAAAAACCTTAATATCAGCTGGAAATGTTATCCCAGTAAATTAAATTTAACATTGGAATCACAAAAAGGTGTACATCTGTCTTTAAAAACACAACTCATGTAAAAATAAACCATTACAGTCCAATAAATATTGGAGCTGCAGCATATTAGCTCTAATAATAGCTCTAAAAACCCACTGAACCAAACAGCAGTTGGCAACTAACTGATGAAAACAGTAGAGCATTTAGAGGCTAAAGAGATTAATATTTTCCCTCAGGAGAGCTAAAAACAACTGAAAGACAGAGACTATTGGACTAATATTCATCAGGTGGCCAGAAACATGACTCCAAATACTGCTAGATGTGTAAATGAGCAACAGTTTAACAAGTCCATCATTAAAGGTGATGATATGTCAGTGTTGTGTTCACCACGTTTCCACTGCCCCCAAGTGGCCAAAAAATTTATATTTCCTTGTGTCCTTTCTCTTATACAAGACAATATCTGCTGTGTCGTCCAAATGCATCAGATGATGAGCCACAGTTCATTGCAGACAAGCGTAAAGCCATGTCAGTGTCCTGGTTCTCCGCCAACCATCGTCCCCTCTGCCAACTTTGCCACCTGATCAGTGTTCTCTGCATTCACTCTGCATCCAAACAGCTACTTCCAATAACTTCTGCTCTCCCATCACCCACCTTAAGAGCATGGGAAGTTGGTCGTCAGCAGTTTATGAACGATATATTCTTTTTGACACTGCCAACGCAGTCTCTGCTCGAAGAACGATGAGCTCCTGCCTGCACCACATATTACTGATTGTAACCCTACATTGCATTTATAATGCTTCTATAATTTGAATCTGCCAAGTTTCTGGGAGGTGAGAGGGGTTGCTGTATCAGTCGCTCCATAATCTCATTAGCATAGAGTATTTTAAGTTCATAGAAGACTTCCTTTGTATCAAGAGACTGTCAGCATCTTGCTGAATGTTCACAGTCAGTATACTTGCTTTGTTTCATCTTGGCTTACTGTGACTAGACACAAAATCCTGACTTTCACTGCCATATTTACCCTCTTGTTTATCTGTTGGCCCTTATTCCAGATGGCCAGTCAGCCTGAGGTTAACAGTCTGTCAGTCAGGATGGAGGAGGTGGCTGGGATGAGCAAAGGTGATTATACATGACTGACTGCAGTAGAAAACAAACCAATAAGATAGATTAAAATACACATACAATAGACTACACTGTAAAACCTGATGAGTTAGTTCAACTAAAACTGTACTCAATGAAAGTGGATGCCTTAAACCGTTTAAGCTTATGAACGCAAACAATTTAAGCTTTAAAGATATATAATTGATTATCAAAATTGATTATCAATTCATTTTCTATGTTTTCTTTTATGAGACTAACATCAAGTCTTTACACTTTGGGCAATCATTAAGAATTATTTGGATGCATAATTGGGCACATGATGATTAATGAACTGAAATTTAAAAAAATATTGGAGCACTATACTTAATTCATGTGAATGAGTTACTCCAATTTCTTTGAGGAATCATTTATGTTGACTTACTTGTTTATTTAAGATGTGTTGCCAGGTTGTAAATTAAATGATTGTAAACTTTTGTCGAAGTGAATTAAATTAACTTAATGTATCAGACACCTTATTGGGTCTCACTACAGGTTAGTCACAGTGTGAGAGAAAATGAAACCAGGAAGGGTCAACGCGTCAGTGTTTGAATCACTGAACTAGGTCTACAACACACACTTTTGATTTTATTTCTGACACTAAGATTTTCATTTCACATGCACAAGATGTGGAGAGAGCGCTACAGCATAAATAGTGTAAAAAAACAGAGCTATGTATTGATATATATATAGTATTTCAATACATAGCTCTGTGTTGTACTATATGTATCAATACGTCTCAGCTGACTGCAGAGAACACACTGAATGACACTATAGAGGTTGTTGGTGACATTAAACATCAGCACGCCGACTTATCTACTCACTAGTCCAACTTTCCAGCCTCATTGTGTTCATACTCACGCTCTTGCAAACTAATCTAAGTCAAACTTTACAAATTGTAGATTTATTACAAGTTGGAAGTTTAGTGGTGGTGACACTGAAGTCATGCGACCGTGGTGTTGTTTGCTTATAGCCTAACGTTAGCTTTTTACTTCTGGTGCAAAAATAAAAGTTCATTTGGTAAGGTTAACTTGCTGAACAAAATGTGTAAGTATCAGAAACCTTTGTTCGCCTGCAGAAATATGTCATCCCTGCAGCTCTGTATTGCCTTGTGAGATTTGATTCAAGAAATACTTGCCTTACCTTAATTCTGTCCTTGCTTTGGAAATTTCAGACTCTTATGGAGATTTTTAAAGTTGAACTGAAGTTGAACCCACACATTTAGCTCTGTCTTCCTCATGGGGAGTTTGTAATTCAGAAACTCTTAGATCAATGCTTCTCTATTCAGAACATAATGTGACACTAAAGTATAGAAACAACCCTCCATCAAGGTGACATCATGCAAAGGTTAAAATGAATATGGCAACATAACATCCAAACTCACCAAACCCAAAGATCTGAATGCTGAACTGCACTGTGTGTCAGGCAACACAGTCTAACCCATGATGGTACATACTGCTTCTGCAGCACTTGTTTATGTCATGCACCATGATTAAACATCCATAGGACCCACCCCAGGGATTTATTACCCATACACATTGCTCTCTGGTATAAAAGGGTGGCACCAAAGCGTTCTGTAAATACAGCGAGTGTGAGAATACTCAGTAGAGACGAGGCCTCTTGTGGATAATGCGCGACCACTGTGAGTCACACAGTACGCCTCCGGCATTTAATGACATTAAGAAGGGTCATTCAGTTGTCATTAAACTGGGACAAGAGGCTTTTCACTCCCAGTAAATGGCCCCAGATATAACATTTGCTTTGAAATAAACAAATCAGACAATAGACAATAAAAATATATGCTGCATGCATTTGTATGCTAAACAGTGTGAAAGGTCGATAAGGGATCATCGTTGTGGGAGCTGGTAGCAGCAAGTGAAGACTATATTAGGCCTGTAAAAGTCATTGAAAAACATAACATGTTGACTAAAGTGCAGTACTTTTTTTCTAGAAATGCTTATAATTTGAGAATGGCAATAAGACACACAAACAGGATCATAAAATGAAGAGCTAAAAGAGATATGAGCTTTGAGGTTTGTCCAATTGTCAAAAGTGGAGGCAAACTGAAGGTTAAGGGAAGAGGGAAACAACCTTATTTTAAGATATTCCTCAGAGGGAGGGAGAAGAATTTAACTACTGAATTAATGTTTGAATCACTGCACCCCTTTACGCATCCAAAGGGTTATCACTGTAAAACCATGCAGGTTCATTTAACTAAAATAAATAGTTGAAACTGCTTCCATTGAACATTTTAAGTAAAATTAACGTAATTTTGTAAGTTAAAAAAAAAACATTCTTGATCAAGTAGCTTTAATAATACAGAAGTTTTATTTGTACTGTATGAAAAAATACCTAGTAAAAATTACTTAATAACTTGCACAACTAAGTTGGTGTCACTTAAAAGTACTAGTAAAAGCTACTAATCAAGTATGTGTTACTTACAATTTCCAATGTAATCTGTTTCAACAATATTTCAAGTTAAAAATACCTTACTGCATTACAGTGTGTGCTAGACACTAGAGGAGCCTTAAAAAAAAAGTGTTTAAAAAACATTTTAGGGCAGTCTCACACCTTCAGTTTGGTTAATTTCAAAACAAGGTAGAAATTATGTATTGTTGCTTTTTAGTTCTATATTACCAGAGTGGTGGGGACATTCTATTTCTATTCCCAGTAAAGGACACCCCTCACAAAAGGTCTATTACCTGACTTCCTGACTTAATGATACTAAGGTCTTTTCCAAGGAGACCGAGTGGACACTGGAACACTGTCTTAAATGTACACGGCAGGCTTTAGTGTATCTCGACATGCAGCAATTAAATGCAGGCAGAAGAGGGGAAACATTCAATATTCTCACTTAGAGAAGAGAATGAATTAATTAAGGTCTGGTTTCTGGCTCCTCATTAGTATTCCATTGTACTGCTCTGTCACCTTGCATGCATTTATGAGGCCACAAACCTCACTGAGACCTTGCACTATTTTTCATGGCGGGTTATGTAATACTTGTGGCACTATGTGTTCTGTGCAGCTCGGTTAAGTACAGAGTAAGTACAGAGGACAATCCATCGTGAATCGCCTTCTAAAACACCCAAAGTGGAATTAAAAACCTCTAATGTTTCTGCTTCTCAGTGCAAAAACACTTTCCTTCCAATGCAAAGATGATTTTTCAAGATTTTTGGATGCTCAACAGGATTCACTTAAAAAGACATCACCTTTGTGTAAGCTCAAAAGAAGTCGAGGAAAAAGTATTCTACAATTTTGCACTTAATTAGGTGTAATTTTCTGGACTCAAAGTGTCAATATGCTATTTTTATTTATTATTATTAGCGCAAATCTCATTATAGTTGGAGCTGGAAAATCAGAACCTGATACGGAGGTTAAAGGTAAAAACCATCATCATCCCATCATTACAACATTAAAGCCAGTGACAATCCCAGACTTTATGTTATCCCTCTATATGATTCCAGATATATTGCCTTATCCCAATAATAAATGGCTTCATCTCATCAGTTTTACCATAACTTCTGAACTGAACTACAAGGTCATGAACTGAGGCCTTGAAATCCCATGTACTGTAGATCAGGATAAATAAGTGTAGAGTGTGCAGTTGGACTATGTGTGTGTCTGCTGCATTTCATGAAGATAGCACAGCCATTAACTAAGGCACACACTTAAATTGAGTTTGAATATGACTGGTCACTGATTTTGAGTGTGTAGTATCTTAATGTCAATAAATCAATGACACATTATTTGTGAGATATTGGTATTTAAGATTAGTGTGGAATACGCAGCCTCTGACACTTTTTGGAGTGTGTGGCACTTGGCTGGCTACCAGGGGACAGATAAAGCATAAAAACTAAAACTGTGTGTACACACAAAGGGAGACATACGCATTCTTTTCATCAGATTTTAAAAAGCTGTACGTTTGCCAGACCGTTGAATGAGTAGGCACAAGCTTTATTTCCACTTCCACAATTATCCATAAATGGTTAAAGAATCTTGTGTACTTGTAGTAGTACTTGTGTACTAATTGGGCTACTAAATAGCCAGAGCTATGACTTGCCAGGTCATGTCTTTTTTGTTGTTATAATTTATAATATCAGGCATGGTGATGCTGGAAACAGGACAGTGGCGTGAAGCTGCCACCGGTGTGGGGGGTTATAAAAAAGTTATTTGTGTCAGGGGTTGTAGTGTGGTAATAATAATAATAATAATAATAATAATAATAATAATAATAATAATAATATAAAAAACATAAAATTAAATAAATAAAGATAGTTTATTGTTGTGTCTTATTCCCAGGGCATTAAATA
>NW_023339740.1:2869824-2870067 GCF_004916995.1 Morone saxatilis | reverse complement strand
ATATAGTGAAAGTTTCAGTAATAACTAAAATTATTTTTCATAAATTACCAAGTGTAGCTTTAATTCCTATAAAATTAGTGCCACTTTATATCAACAATCAAGGACAGATATGATGCCCTCCATGCTAAAACAAAGAGTAAAACAATGAAAAAATTACCATCAAAACTTTCTCCATAGAGAACATGATTACATACTGAGTTAATCCTGAGTTTTGTTTTATCTTTAGCAGAACCTTCTTTTTTT
>NW_023339740.1:2869549-2869774 GCF_004916995.1 Morone saxatilis | reverse complement strand
CCCCCTCAGTTGACTTATTTCAACTCCTCCTGTCAGTTTTTGCCAGTGTTGACCCGTAGAATGGTATCACTGATTTGACAGGCTCTTGACAAGCTTTGTAAAGTAGCCCCGCTGCTTAGACTTTTCACTCTCTAACCTAATAGTAGCTGACCATCTGGTAGTAGACTCTATGAAGTGAGGTCGGGTTGTGCTTTATCAAAGCTGCATCACAGAATTCCCGCTGAA
>NW_023339740.1:2863088-2869449 GCF_004916995.1 Morone saxatilis | reverse complement strand
AGATAGATAGATAGATAGATAGATAGATAGATAGACTTTATTAATCCCCAAAGGGAAATTGGGTCGTCATAGCAGCCAGGTACATTAAAATACAATAAAATACAGCATAAAACACAACAATAGAATAAAATACTTAGATAGAAAAGATTAAAAAAGATAAATAGGTAGGTAAGGTGCAAAAGAAACTTTTTATACAACTCTGTCTGTATTATGTATTTTTTAACAATCATACAGACTTAATAGGCTTCTTTTTTGACATATTCATTGTGTTCTTGTCCCTGGCGCTTGGCCATTGTTCCATTAGACAATTACTTTAAATTGAATTTTTTTCACAGAAGTGAATCATGTGCTGGGATGCTGGACTACTGTGTATATTTTTTAAAAGTTGTCTAGCACGCCTTAAAATCAAGAAGGCCTTGCGACCCTCCAATGAAGCTTTCGTGACCCCAGGTTGGGACCCCCATTTGTAAGCAAGTGCTGTCTATTGTCAGCAGTGTTAATTTTGCGATATCTAATAAACATTTGATTTGTTTGATTTAAGTCACAATTAGCCAATACATTTTCAGATAGCTTTTCATAGGCACAGAGTAGGATATATGTGGCTACGATAGACTGTGTACTTAAAAAAGCGGCTATCAAATCATTTGATTTTAATTTTTTTTTACATGTTTGACATTCAAAAATAGCTAGGGCTCTGGCCCTACTGGCTCTACTGGCCCTTGTCTGTAGCCATATCTGTACAAAAGAAAAAAGAAGAATAATAACACTTTTGTGAAACACAACACAAGAACGGAAAGGAACAGAAATAATTTAAGAGACACTGGATTATTTTCACAATATTATCATGTGTATCAAATCAATATTTAATTTTTTAAATATACAGTTAAAGTCGTCAATACTAGTATATCACAACACCCCTACTCCTTTCTCAACACACTGTAATAGCATAGCTTCCTCTGTGAGGATTTAGAACATTACAGAAGATTATTTTCTTCATATTTTTTTGATGGGTGACGTTATGTAACTAAACTGTATTCTGCATTGTTGACTATGAGAAAATAATCTACTTGTTTTTCAGTCTCTTTGAGCAGCATTGCACTGCTCAGTATTTAGAAAGCTTTAAAGACGTCACTCTTGAGACATCACACAGGTTCTCTGTTACATGCCAAGCAGGGCTTGTAGTGTGTGTTTACAACCTGCTTTTTTTCTCTCTCCCTGTCCCCTGTTTTTTCTCCAGGTGCTGACAGCGTGATTGGGTTCCACCTGCGCAATCTCGTCTTGCTGCTCAATGGCTCATCACACTTGGAGCTGGCCAATCATCATTCAGGGGGCTCAATAAAAACAGCACGCCCAGAGAGTTCAGTCTCTCATTTGTTAAAACTATGGAAAAAGGTATGTGGTGGGAGGTTGAGGACTTTAGGTAAGTTTAGGCTATTAGATTTTAGATATAAGATACTAGGTTTATGGTGCCAGGGGTGTGACCAGACTTTTTTTTTTTACTTGGGTGGCACAAGTTGGGCACTGACTTATGGGGTGGTGTGTGTCTCAGCTTTCCAGTCAATTCCAGTATATGCAATTCCAACACTGTTTATGGACCCCAGGATGCAGAAATATTTAAATACACGTCAAAAATAACCAAAAACAACCCCTTTATACCACACGCAAAATAACTGCATGGGATTGTGTGTGGGTACCCATAGAACCCATTTAATTCCAGAGCTCAAGGGATCACATTTAAAAAATGGCCTTGCCAGTGTATCCATTACTAAAATTTAGTCAAACTTTGGAATGTTGTTTAGCTGCCTTCCCGACTTGCTAGCATGACATGGTTGGTACCAGTGGATGCGTTAGGTAGTTTGCAGTGGTGCCTGCAGAAGTAGGTATATTTTTAATTTATAACCCCAATGTTCTTTTTTTTTCTTCTTTTTTTTTAAGCAGCCCATCCAGCAAAGGGATAAAAACTTACATATTTACAAAAATAAGCCTTTGCAATCGATACTGGCCCACAGACGGGTGACACGGCTACATAAAATTATGCAGTTTGAGTGACGTATTCCTTTTTCCATCCACTTTGCAGCTGCAGAAGGGATTTAGAAGTGGGTATACCCAATGCCTACAGAAAAATAAGTGGGTATACTCTGTATATACCTGTGTATATACCCTGCAATACACCACTGGTCATCTAGTTTCATATGATACCATAATCTTCACTCCAGTGTTTGAGGTAGCCAATCAGTGCCCTCCATGCCCCCCGTCTAGACAAGTCAATGCTCCCTGTTTCCAGGGATTAGACAGGCCTAGTTTTATAGGGCCCAAGCAGCTGGCAGGACCCTTATTGAAATGCAAGGAATTAAAATTTTTCTGCCAAAAGATTGCATTTTTGGCAGCCGCAACATGCTAGAAAATTCATCAAACACGGCACAAAATTACGATAAAGGAATTTGTTTTATATAGGTCCTGCTCATGTTTGCCAAATGGCTTAACCACACAACGTATGACAATTGGTACACACGTGTATCATGACCAACCAAACAAAGCCTCTTGGACCCAAACCCAACAGGAAGTCAGCCATTTTGAATTTAGTGGTAATTTTCGGCCTAGGGAATTGATCGGATTGACTTCAAATTTGGCCAGTGCAATCTAAATACCATCATAATAAAAAAAAAAAAGCTTCTTGTGTGTGCGTTGAATGGTGTGCCCGTGGCTTGGTGTCGATTTTTAACGTTTCAGGAGGGCCTGTTCATCGCTGCTTGCAGCTTACATTTTTTATTGTGTTCTATTTATTCGGCACAACCACCTAATCCCATCCTCTTCTACATTTATAGAACCCTTGTGTATGTTTGCAAAAAACAATAAGCTGTAAATAATCACTTTTTCCTGTCATTTCTACTTTGACTTAAAGGCGACGTACTTGATGTGACATTTTTGTCAGTGTTGTAAGAAATAGTTCACCACACATACATATTGTCAGTTCTACACTATATAATACAACCTATTCTGTCAGATTCTTGTATTACAGTGTACAGCTGCATAAATATTTCTTTTCCGGCCTGCCAGTTGTAATTTTGTTTTTCTACTTCAACAGAGATGATTGACACTGTGAGGTCCACATCTTACATGAATTAGATGGTCTGCTAGGGGCAATAAACACTTTACCAACAATACTGAGCATCTGTTGCCATAGCAACTGTCAAAGGAGATATGACAGCCACCCATTTTCACCGATATGAGCAAGAACAAATGAAATAAAATCCTGCTGCTGAGGCAGAGAAACTGATTGTGTAACTGGACTATCAGTGAGACCTCTAAAGTAATATTCACAACTATAACCTGATTTCATCAACCCTCATTCACTCTACTCGTGTGGTGAGGTTGACTCTATATGGATGAAATGATCACTCCTGGCTGTTTTATAGATGGATGAGAAAGCGGCTCCTCTAAAGTCTTCAGAGCTATTTGGAGATCCGTTTCCATCTGTGCTGCAGAAGCCAGGAGGAGCAATTATCTCATGCAGGGATTGAATGTTTCCTTAAAACTGATTCATGGGATAATTCCTCAGACCAAGGCGATTGTTTAAAGCAATCAGCCACACAGGAAAATACTTCAGGCTTTAGACAACACATTCAATGTTATTAGAAGAGATTACAGCAAGATGTGGTAGTTTAAATGACCTTAAAGCCAGCTTAGATTGAGTTCAGTTTTACAATATTAAAGTTTAGCCGTCCCGATATTGCTGCCTGGTGTGGTAATGTTCACTTTTGATTGCTGGCAGTTACCTAAAGCCTAAAACTGATGTGGTGTAAGGTTATAATGTCTTTTTCAGTCCCTTTTCCTGAGCCAAAATTGCATTCTCTTGGAGTTCAAAATATTCTCATAATAAAGAAGTTAAAGAGCAAAATGATCTTTGGGCTAAGAAATATCAATAAATTGTGTTTTTTGAGAGGCATCAAAACATCATTAGTTTTGTTTATGGCTCTGGTGTATGTAATAAAGAGATGTCAGAGAGGAAGACAGTTGACAGGAGTTATTTATGAGTCATGGCAACATTTATTGTTTGTTTTTGAGCTCATCCATATACATGATACATAAAAAAAAAATCAAAAGGCTGATAAACCAGTAAAACAGCAAGTCCAGCCAGAGACATTTAAACTCCTTTCTGTCTCAGTTTTAATGAAGTTATGCCATTACGAAACTCTGTGGTTGTGATTTAGATCTGATGACTCAATCTGTCATGGCTTTATCTTATAGGCTGGAATAAGAATATAAACCGCAGAGAGGGAGGGATGGACGCAAAGACAAGAAAGAAGGAGAAATTGGTGAGATGTTTAATTCTCAATTTATGGAATGCTGTTGTTAGCTGCTGTTGTTTTGTTCACTGTTTCAGATTACTGTAAAATGTAGTCTTCACTGAATACAAATGACATGACAATTTTGGTAATTAATGACTTAAAAAAAGTCATCTAATTTTAATACTTTTGTATTACTTCAAAATCAAACATTGAAAATATTGCTCCTTATATTACATTCTATAACCTATTGTCAACACTTCATTAAATGATGATGATGATGACGATTGTGAGATCAAAGTTCTAATTTATTGATTTAGATTTTGATGAGTTGTGTAAATAATGTAGAAACATTTGTTGGAACAAGTAAATTGCCTAATCAATTTAAATACTTGCTACTAAATATTGAGTAAATGGTAATTAAAAATACCTCTGATTGTTGAGGAAAAGATAATCCCCCAACTCAAAGTAGAACATTTGTTGAACATCATTTCATTAGAAGTTGTCATAACTAAATGATTCATGCAAATTGTTAAAAATGTATTTAATAATATTTTGAATACAAATACAATTAATTTAGCATATTCAGCATTTACACTTGATCAATTGAACACCCAGCGTCTTCTGTGACTATCTATCTTTCTGTGTTATTAGCCGTCATTGTTGTTAGGCGCTGGTTGTTAGCCATCCACTGGCAATCCCATGATGCCTTGGGTTGAGTCTGTCAAACAATCATAGGCTGTGTGGGCATAATGGAATAACATGAGATTGACCATGTTCCCCTCTCAAGATCTACAGAGCCCAGAGGGTTAATAGAACATTGGCAATTTTAAAATTGACAATATAACTATAATGCAATTAAATTTTTTTTTCAAATGTAATCTGGGTTGATTATTATTGATTACATAATCTGGATTTACATGTGATTAGTTACTGCCAAACACTACCTGCAAGACAGGCAAACTCTGCTCTTTAAGTTAACAACTCCATTATTTACCCCTGTGATGCACAGGTACCTTATCATTCAGCATGAACTATGACTCACACTAATGCATGTGAGAGTTTTAATGTACAGTATTTAACATATCAGTTTATACAGGGAGATAATGCTGAAGGTAACTCTGTGTATTATTATAATTAGACCTTTAGGCTTATGAATGCAATGAGCTGCTTATTGCTTATTGTGAGGAAGAAGCTTTAAATCACAATGACACACAGTTTCACTCAGTTCACCTCTGTTGTGCATGTGGGAGCAGAACAGAATCTCTCACTCATATTTCAAATTGTGAAAGCCGATCTCCAGGAGTGCTTGCAATGCTTGCAGTATTTTGACTGACAATGGAGCTGCGTCTCTAAATCCTACAGGGCTTCAGATCTTTGGGCTGCTGGCTGTGGGACTCAGGAGAGACAGACTACAGTTTATTCCCACTCAAACAATGCCTCTCAGTTTTCCATCTGCTCTGGCTGATGTAAACATCATCTGATTTTCAGAGCCAGGCAGTGATCTCATGAAACACTGCCTTTATGGTTGTTTGCCTTGCCATCCTGCCAGCCCTCTGTTGTGGTTCCTTATTGTGCCAAACCCAACCTCATGCAGTATACATATCATCAGTGGATAAGAGCCCGTGCTCTGACTAGTCTCCTCTTTTTCCAGGCTGTTGCGGAATCTGATGGAAAAGACGTATAAAGCAGTAGCTTCAGTTAAATTCAGGCTCAGGTTGGCGCTGCTGTATATTAGCCACACCGAAGCAACAAGGAGCTGGAAAGTGAGCTGTCTGTTCATCTGTTGATAAACTTAATGATGAAAAGATCACAGGGCCTCAGCAGTCACAGATCAAAGCATAAATCACAGGGGATTTTATTTACTGTCTGATTAAATTAAAGCAACAATGTGAAAAAAAAAAAATTGTCACTGGTTTTCAAAGGAACGCGGAACCAGTAGGGCCGTTAGGGCCAGAGCAGGTAAAAAATAAAATTAAAATTCTTTGGTAGCCACTTTTAATGATACAGTCTATGGTAGCCATATACAGCAATCAGCCATAACATTGTGAGCACTGACAGGTGAAGTGAATAAC
>NW_023339740.1:2861037-2863083 GCF_004916995.1 Morone saxatilis | reverse complement strand
GGCTCCTGTCAGTGGGTGGGATATATCAGGCAGCAAGTGAACATTTTGTCCTTAAAGTTCATGTGTTAGAAGCAGGAAAACTGGGCAGTGTGAGGATTTAAGCAACTTTGACAAGATCCAAATTGTGATGGCTAGAGGACTGGGTCAGAGCATAACCAAAACTGAAGCTCTTGTGGGGTGTTCCTGGTCTATGTGCAATATGAACACTTTTCCTATAGCTCATTACTCAGCAACCAGTAATCATTCAGTGTTACCAATAAACTATGCTCCTAAGATGTACTGTAAATGTCTGACTACCTAAACAGTGATGGAGGAATGCAGCCATCATTGATGAGTGCAGCGTTTCCCACTACTTATTGCTGTTTGAATTTCACCCTCACGTTTGGACTTAACACTCCCAGAGAGGACTTAATTCTCACTGGCGTCCGTTCTAAAATCTGGGATTTAGTATGTGCAAACAGGGTGAATTTACAACATTACAGGGGTCATGGTCCTGGCTGATCGTGTGTGTACATGAAAGTCTTGCCTGGGGCAGTGCAAATTTGCATGACTAAAAAATTCTAAAAGTGAGGAATAAGGAATAAAGAATAAGCTATAAAACCTTGTGTGAGGAAGTAATCCATCATAAATGAGATTTTTGGCACATGTCACACACATTCTGGGCTTACCAATGTGCTAATTTGCTTAGTTCAGCTGTAAAAACAACTGAATTTCAATGTAATTACAAAATAAATAAATTATAGACTCACAACATGCTGTTCAGTATGGCACATTGTCAAAATCCTGGGGTTTAAATTGTGTGGCCAGCATGCTATTGTGCCTTCTATGGGAGCCTCGACCACTACCGCTTACAGCACAATGGTCCTGACAGACAATATACTGTGGAGCCATTGCAGAGAGCGGTAGGCCCCCAGCATTGACATCAATGGGCTGTCACAACGCGCACCCGACTCCTCTTATCCAGCCACACATCTGACAACTGCTCCCATGTCGCCACAACCCTCACACACAGGAGTGTGTGGAAGTGGTCGACAACAAAAAGAGACACCACTCTGTCGCCTTTCCTTTGAAGCGGAGGTTGGGAATTGTGTATCGTCGTTAGAAATAGTAGATATATTGCTGTCATGTTCCACATACAAACGAGTGGTGTTTAAACCTGCTGTAGATAGCTGCTTTTTGTCATATTCACTGAAACTTTCACTATATCCTGACAGTATACATAAGACAGATAATCTGTGAAACAATCAGGTTCCTCTGGCTCCTCCTACTGCTCCTAATGGCATTTGCAAGAATCCACCGGAATTGAACAAAAACAACAAATCAGAGCCGAGAAAGATAGAAAGACGCAGAGGAACCTGATTATCTACTATGTACTGCTATCAGGATAAAGTTTCAGCAAATATGACAAAAACATTTTTAATTAAAATGATCTACTGCAGCTTTAATAGTGGTATAGTGTGGAGAAAATGTGAGTTTAACTCTGGGTTATGTTGTCATGGATGAGCTACATATTTCCTCACAAGTAATTGATCATTTTTCATCAACTGGAATTATCACTACGACTATAGCTGAGTAGAGATATTAGGAATCTATGCTGTGACAACAAATGTTTCCTCTCCTCTTTAAAATAGTCACACAAAGGCACAAAATGTTTATTTCCCCATACAACCCGTATCATGGTTTTGGATTTTAGTTTAGCTATTTCCTGTTTTATGTTGAAAGAGTCCTTCCTCATGTGTCTTCACTTCCTGTCTGTCTATTTTCCCTCCAGTTTTGATTGTTTGCCCCGCCCCTGATTAGTTTCACCTGTGTCCTGCTTGCTGTGTTCCCTTTTGAGCTTCTGTCAACCAAACCTGGACCTGAACCTGTCTAACTACCTACCCAGAGATGCCAGTAAGCTATTTTCATCCAATAGACCTTTTTCCCTTTTCACAGCAACCATTTTGAAATGAAATAGAAGTGTGAACAAGTGTGACATTGGCTGCCTTTCATTAGTAGTTCCACTTCCCCTCGTTCACTTACCCTCAGCCCTTGGTATGACATAAC
>NW_023339740.1:2855726-2860937 GCF_004916995.1 Morone saxatilis | reverse complement strand
TGAATGACTAATGAAACGCAGCCTCTGTTTGATCTGAATCAGATGAAAATGGCTGCTGTGAAAAAGGTTTATGAACCACACTTAAGTCATTCAAGTGCCTGCTCTGTCTGTATTTGAGTCCAGTCCTATGTTTCCTTAGCTGTGACATCCTGTATATTTCAATAAAGCTGCATACAGTACAAAGCTGGATGGTAAGAATCCAGCATGGGCGCTTGTGGGCTCCTTTAAAATATCTATTGGCAGAAATGGAATATGCACAGGTATGTTTTCATTAGTGTATAATCACGTGAATATGGGAATTGTTGTGTTTTTGTTACCTTAGAATGAGCTGCCATGTTTCTATAGTAACCCAGAATGGAAAAACCAAACACTGGCTCCAGACAGGGCCTTTTGCGGCCACCATAGTTTCTCCTACACACTTCACAGCCTGTTCTCATTCTGTCAGATACAGACACCAGAGGTGTTCACTTGGTTGCAGTCTACAACTTAACTGCTAGATGCCACTGAATTCTACACACTGAACCTTTCAATTAACCATTCTATTACTTTACCCTCAGGTTGCATTTTCAGAACTCCACCTTATTCAACTAAACTGAACTTTTAAGTGCAGAGTAGTTAGCTTGTCAGAAACCATCCTGTTGAGTCTGCACACTTGAATTGTGGGCTATTCACTCATCAGTGATGTGCATGGGTTAAAACAAATTATACACAAAGTATTGTTGTATTCAAGCCTTACACAGAACTAACCTTGTTCATGTCAGACATGTGACATGCCAGACTCAGCTGCATTATGTAACATTAGTGATGGCTGCACTCCACTTAGAGGAGGTCGACTGGTATCGTGCATGCTGGCTCACTGGAATATCTTACTGGGGCACTTAACAGAATTGAGCCATCCTTAATGTTATTAATTACACGTGTGCTTCTGCTGCAATGACAAGTCTGGCATGAATAATCTCTACAGAGGAGTAATAAGTCTTTACATGAATGAGTATTCACCAACAGTGCAGTATAGATTAAAGATTTATGCCAGCCTTAAGATGTTTGTCGACTTTATTGCAACTTGAAAAGTCAGGCAAAGCGAACATAGTTTCCTCCCCTGCAGATGTTAGTAAATGTGGAAAATGAATGCGGTGTACAGAATGTTTGTGCTCTTTTTCTGACATTCTATGTAAAGGTCAGTAGGGGGAGCCTCACTAGCTGCAATTTAAAAAAACAACAAAAAAAAACACTACCATTCACACAATGGCTATTAAACCAATGGATGATGTCACGATAGGTTCACACTGGTATTTGAATATGCAAATATCTGAAATGTCTTTAAAGGTCCAGTGTGTTACATTGAGGAGGATCTATAGTCAGAAATGGAGTATAATATCTAGTATGTTCATTTAGGTATAATCACCTGAATATGGGAATTGTTTTTGTTACCATAGAATGAGCTGTTTTTTTTATTTACAGATGCCACAGGTAACCTTTCATGGAGTCCATGTTGAACCATCAAATACCAATACTTTAGGGCCCAAAATGTCACATTTGACCCAAATTTTTAAGTGAAACAAATATTCACTGATCCATTTCCTTATTGCTATCAATGAAATATCTATTGCCCAGTCTATTTCAATATATGTCAAGATTTACAATACGATAATTTTCACAACAATATAGTACAAATATATAATAAAGCTGAATCCTCTTAAATCCTTTCAAACCACATTAGAGGTAAAAACTGTTAAAGCCAAGCGGTGGGTCTGTGATCTGTGAGTCATGCCGCCGGGCCCAATGTTAGCTCAGCAGGAAGTGCTAATGAAAAGGTATATTGTGTGTTTGATTTCTTGTGTGATTAGAGCAGGATCAGAGAGGATTTGTGTTGAGATGTATGTACTGAGAATTTACTGAGCCACAGAGCCTCAGTGTGACATGCACCTGAGGGACACCTTGCGATGAAAATCGATCACTCAAACAATAATCAACACAGCTGAAGCTTTCCACCGCAGTGAGGTGTTCGCGAAATAATCCATGAAACGCCTTAGCTCCCTGCTAACACCAACCCCCCCCCCCCTTCATTTATCACCCACTGACCATTTTGCGCGGGAGCATGCCATGATTGATTGTGTTTATGTTTTGAGCCCGCTGTGTGACTGATGAAGGGGAATGTGTATGTACCATACTGTGGATGAGTGTCGGGTTCACTCTATGCACGCTGCACACAGAACGAGCTGTGCAGGTGGAACAGCGTCAAGCGAATTAACTGAACTGTCCAACTAAATCACAAAAAGAAGAACAAAGCTCTCCTTCCCCTTAATTGAAACACTTTAAGTTCATGGGGCCTCTTAAAGCTGCAGTAGAACTCCTAGAAAAATTGTCAGATTTACTGAAATTGTCGCTGTGTTCTGACATGAGGTTCCTCTGGCTCCTCCTAGTGCTCTTAATGGCATTTGCTATAAACCACCAGGGCTGAATGAAAACAATCAGTCAAGAAAGATCTAAGAATGCTTTGGTTGGAGGTTTGAAGATAGTTGATTGATGTCTCATTCCCAGGTCGTCCAATATTGATGCTGTGAATGAGACTCAACAATCAACTATCTTCCTCGGCTCTGATTGGTTGTTTTTGTTCAGGCCCAGTGGATTCTTGCCATTAGAAGCACTAGGGAGAGCCAGAGGAGCCAGAGGAACCTGATTTTATTTTTTTTATTTTTTTTCACAGATTATGTATCATAATAATGTACTACTCTCAGGATATAGTGAAAGTTTCAACAAAAGATTTAAACAAATGCATGCCATTCTTGCCGTCACCATTGAAGCACAGCGTCCTTCTCCTGCACCTGGTAGAATTTGCTGCCTCCACCGTTTCTGGGAATGTATCCCTCTCTCCCACAAGTGCTCACCTCATCTCTGGACTCTTACACTTGATGTGCACCACATGGTGCCTTGGACAGCATTTCCTCAGCTGGTAGCAGCTTGAAATCAAAATACTGCACAGCCTCTCTTTTGCTGGTCTTCCAGAGGTGGTCTGACCTGTACTGGATCCAGCTGTTTGTTCCAGCCAGAGCAAAGAAATGCAGGATGTTGTGAACAGTCACTTTTGTGCGGTTTGATGTTGGATATAGGCTGATAATGCGGTCTCACAGATCAAAATCTTCAAGTATGTAAGTCCCACTGTCGCCCACAAAGGACATCAGTTAAAATGTGTATTTTGAAAGGTTTCAGATGAATATATACTTACACAATCTCAAAGTCCAGTGTATATAGGATTTAGGGGATCTATTGGCAGAAATGGAATATAATCATAGGCATGTTGTCATTAGTGTATAATCACTTAAATAGGAATCTTTGTGTTTTTGTTACCTTTAGAATGAGCTGTTTTTATCTACAGAGGGAGTGTGTCCACTTCTGTTGGAGTACGCCATGTTTCTACAGTATATGGTAGGGAAAGGTGAAGCGAGAAAGTTGCAATCTGCAACTTTACCGCTAGTGAGTGTCATGTCCCTCAGAGAGGACAAATATACTGCAAATACTTATTCATTATTGTAATGGCATGCATTTCATTTAACAGGGTCCAAAGCACATTTTTATGCTTAAAGTCTGTTTTATGCACATAACTAGGGTGATTGTGTGTTGGTCTCTAAGTGCTGTAAGTCGGGTTACTTTGCTGGGTCACAAACCTCTTTTCTCCTCCCCACTATCCATCACCAGTTTTACTGTGTTTTTCAGTAATACAGCCAAATTCTTTCTATTTGGTAATGATACAGTTGTCTTAGTGTGGATGTGGTCCACTTTTGCTTTGAAGCACCCCCTACAGACCAAGGTGGTAAACATGAGATCTGAGATGTAATGATTTGTGGTTAAGGTACAAGTTGCTGTTCTGGTTGAATATGAGGATGCAGTATTTTCCCAGATATTATGCAAGCTTATGTAAACATTCAATCTTTAGCCCAGTTTTTCTACGCTGACCTACACTAACACCAGGGAGAGTAAATGCACAGTAGGCACACAGGAGAAGGTGCTCAGATACAGAATAGGTCTAGAAATTATCCTGAATTCTTCTTTTTGTGTTAAACATTTGTTTTAATTAAGAGTACTGGGCCCTGCCAAAGTGATTCATTGCACAAGCAATTCATGCTGTTCTGTGTGTTTTCTATTTCCTGCACTCATTCAAGTGATTAGACCAGCTCAAAGCGTAAACAGCAAGACAATCACACACACATCACGTATTGCTTTTTCTTTTGTGTTTTTATAAAATCATTGTGTCTGGATGCTGCAGTGACAACTATGCAGCCCCCGAAGGGTCATAGGGGGCTATTTTCTAAACTTTTTTTGTTTCCTTCCAGTCCAGTTATATTTATTTAGTTTGGCGTTTTGTCCTTTGCCATGACGATTAGATGGAGGTTGTGACATACTGCGAGTTGAGCTGCTCTCATTGGCTGCGCAGTTTCTACTTATCTGTAGCACGAAACAATGGCGGCTCGCCTGGTCACACACAATGTCGTATTCCAGATAAACAGTACACTAAAATGTTTCTGAAATGGTTTTAGGAGAGAAATAGTCAACACAGTAACGGAATCTTAAACTATCTCTGATCAGCACTGCCTAGTTTGACAGTTTTCTTTTTTTTTTAAAGTATTTTTTGGGGCTTTTATTGCCTTTATTATAGTGCCAGCTGAAGATAGAAAAGACAAACAACAAAGAGGGGCAGAGAGAGAGGGGATGACATGCAGCAAAGGGCCGCAGATCGGATTCGAACGCCTGGGCCGCTGCAGCAAGGACTAGCCTCCAAGTACATGCGTCACCCAGCTCTACCACTGAGCGAAACTGGGCGCTCCTGCCTAGTTGGACAGTTTGATCTGTTGTTGTGTTGAGCTGTGTGGACTCTACTAGACATGACCTGTTCAATCACAAGGTAGCCCCGCCTTACAGCATACCCTCGCTTCATGGGTCTATTTTAACTGTTAAATGCGGACCATCATTTACTAAAGTTAACATCATGCTTTCATGGAAGAAGACTGACTAGAGACCTTCGAGACCCAAACCTCACAAACATCTTTACCAATACAATCTAGTGATCGAATCCTGGGTCACGAGCTCCAACAACTGCAGCTCCTGTCAGTGTGCTTTCCGGTCTGCAGGGGTCTCAGTACCTTCAAAAGTTGTCACAAAGAACGGAAAAGCGGCGCTGAACTGGGGACAACGGTCATGCGGCGGCCAATCCTT
>NW_023339740.1:2842519-2855626 GCF_004916995.1 Morone saxatilis | reverse complement strand
GGATTAATAAAGTCTATCTACCTACCTATCTATCTATCTACCTACCTACCTACCTACCTACCTACCTATCTTAAACAGGAAACAATCTGCTCAAAATTCATCCCAATCCTTCGTTTTACACAAACTCCTTGCAGTTACTGAGTTCATTGTTTGGGTTAATTGTACAGTTTTGAATAGAATATGAAATATACATAAAATATGTCAGTTTACTAAGGGGTCCCTTGAGGAAAACGTTTGGGAACCACTGATGAAAGCTGTGGTTTTAATGTGGCCACAGCCTACAATAAAAAGGTAAAATAAAGTAGAATTGATTTTATTTTACAAAAAGTCCTCTGTGTTCATTGCATGTAAAATTAACACCACTGTGCATGTATTTATCAACCACAGTAACAAGAAACATGATCATTAATAGGCTGTATGCATGTCGATAAGAGAATTTTGTTCACTAAAAAAATTTGCCTCGATCCCGAAAAAGAACACAGTAAGTCAGTTCAGCTTTGCTTCTGGTAAACCTGATTTGGAGTATCATACACCTCATCCTACCAAAAGTTGAGTTTCAAACAAAACATGCACCTAGATTGATGTAGACGATCTGAATGAGAGCTTTTACACTACAACAAAGATTATTTTCAGGATATTTGGTCATTTAGGCATTTCCATGACTGGAAAACTAGTCTCTAAATTTAAAAATGTAAAGAGTAACCCTGAATGGTTGTGTAGTGAAAATCGGATATTGTGACAGCCCTCGAAAAAATGGACTAAAACATACTGAGACCTCAGCAGATTCTCAAACCCTTCATTACTGAGGACCCTAATAACCACTGCAGATGCATGTGTGTACTTGTTGATTTAGTTATTTGGACAGATGTGACAGTGGGTGTATTAATAGGGGTATGCATATGCATTTTTGTTCAGCATCACTGTTTATTTTATCTGCATGAAAACCTGCAGGTTTAGCTCAACCAGTATTGTCCTAGAAGGTCAGATCTTTTAGGTATTCAGGATGTTTGTTGGTCATCTAGGTGGAGAGAGCATGCACGGCATTAAAGGAAAAGGGGGAGAGCAGATGTCTGGGACAGATAGTTGAAGACAAATGAACAAATGATGAAGATAACTCAAGCAACTTAGTGAGGGCTGTGTGGGGTTTGAACACACAATGTTACAACAGGGGATACCACAAGGTCCCAAATGCACAACAGGAGACAGGATCTTGATGAACATATTTTTTACTTGCCAGAGAACGGGTACG
This sequence comes from Morone saxatilis, assembly GCF_004916995.1. Classification (NCBI taxonomy): domain Eukaryota; kingdom Metazoa; phylum Chordata; class Actinopteri; family Moronidae; genus Morone; species Morone saxatilis. Next base: position 2,854,377 of record NW_023339740.1, on the reverse strand, counting down.
GTACATAGAAGGTCAGTCCACACAAACAAACAAATCCAGTGGAACAGGCAGTAACCCAAAACCCAGAAAAACCACAGTACACGAGGAACAATTCTGGACACTTAACACTAAGGTACAAAGACAAACTGGTAAAGGGTGAGTGAAACAGGCAATATGTTCTTCAAGGAGGGGCAAAAAATCAAAAACGGCGGGGAAACAAACAAAAAAAACAGGAAAATTCAAAAGCATAACACACAAGCATGTTGGAAAAAAGCAATTCCATGGCTTGGATGGTTACTGCAGGATAGAGCGGTATTGTTAACTACAACTCAGTCCTCGAGAACAGCCTTGGTAGGCTTGACCACCAGACTAAACCAATTTGTGATTGCTGAGGTCCAGTACTAGCATATCTGAACATACCTGCTGCTATCTTGCTATCATGCTGTTCATGCCGGGAATTGGAATAAATTACCTTTACATATTAAAACAAGAGAGAACCACAATTTTAAACAAGAGGTTGGTTGATGGCTTTATGCTTCACTTGGACTGATTTTATTAATAATGATATAGCTATTGTTGGTTAAGTGAGTTAATTGTGTGTTGGCAGTATGTCACCCACTGTGGCCCTCTGGACCACAATAGAAATAAGTTTTGGTATGGTTGTAGGTTTACTTACGTTTTATTTTGTAGCTTTCCCCCTCTTGTGTCTTGTGTTACTTTACTTCCTGTATTTGTCTTTTTCCTGCTGTTTTTGATTGCTTGCCCTGCCTTGATTGTGTTCACCTGTGTCTAATTAGATTTCCCAGCTCTAAAAGTATATAGCCTGTGTGTCGGTCACCCCGTGCCAGGTCATCGTCTCACCTTAGTGTCAAGTGTTCCAGCCTTTTTCCTCGTGTAATGTGGATTCCTGGGTTTTGTTTTACTGTGTGTTTTTGGCCTCTTCATTTTCCACTGGATTTGTTGGACTGGCCTATGTACTGTACCCATTCTCTGACATGTAAAGACTGTGCATTATTTGTATCAAGATTCATTGTTGTCATTATCAGCTTGGCATCCAGCTTTTTTTATCACCCTCTGCTCTGGAGTGTGTATCAGAAAATAGACGTACAATCTAAATCCCTATACAAATAAATATATCTTTGAAAAACAAACACACACACACACAACCTAACCTATACTTTATCCTCTGTACGCTACCCCTATCACCTATTGTTCGTATATCTGTCATATCCTATAGAAACCCCCTGTATCCCTTAAAAAAGCCAATACCCTAATCTGTGCTCTCTCACCCATGCTTAGTAATCTTTTTTTTTTTTAATGTGAATTCCTGCACCCTAATTCCCTCAACACCTCTCTCTCTGTCCCATACCTTCAACTCGGAAGTACATGTTCCATCGACTCCTCTTCCTGACATCCCTCACACAACCCTGTCTGTTTCTCTGCTATTTTCAGTGTTTTATTTAGTGCAATCTTAGCCTTAACATTACTCTTTCCTCTCTTTCTGCCCTGTACCTTTTTTCCCCAGATTACATGTTTAACTTCTGCTTTGCTGATAGTAACTTACATTTGTATTTTGCCTTTCTTTGATGCCCTCTTTGCCAATTTGTCCACTCTCATTTCCCATCACCTCTACTTGTGTACTACCTGACCTTGTATGTTATTCTAGTGATTGAAGAACTTCATATAGTATCTCTTTGACGGCTGCTTAAATGGAATGACGGAAAACTTGCCAGTACTGAGAATGAATCTGTACAAATTAAAACCTTAAAACCTTTCTCTAGTTTTTCTATCCATTTTAACGCAACCCATACTGCCACCACCATCTCCACTGCATAAACCCCTAATGTATTTGATTTTCTTTTGTTGATTCTTATTGTGTTTTCTGGTATTGCCACCCCACATACTGTCACTTCTCTCTCAGGTTTCTTATCCCATCTGTATAAACCTGTAAAAAGCCACTGTACTCTCAAAACATGATCATTGAATGCACTTATCAAATCAATTGTATCATTTTCTTTCCTTTTAGCTAAAGAGTCTTTATCTAGCCACACAAGCATCCATGGAGCCACCACCAGAAACGGCTGATGGGCTTATCCTTAAATCAAACACTTCAAATCTCTTAGCAGTGTCATTCTCTACCCGACCAGTTCTTTCTCTGCCAGCACTCCTGTGGGATGACGTCTGTCTGTTTTTACCAATATTTGTAAAAGTTTTGGACATACAAGGTTTCTGCCTGACAGCAGTGATGTAGGGAAGCATCTCAGTGGTTGTGGAGGTCTCCTGTTGAACAGACAAATTAAAACTAACATATTGTATGAATATTTCATATTATATTCAAAACGGTACAATGAACCCAAAAAGTAAACTCAGTAACTGTAAGAATGTGTAAAATTGGATTTGGATTAATTCTGAGCAGAATATTTCCTGGGAACTTTTTTATTAAGTAAGGGATAATCACCGAGAGGCCAGGGCAATTAAAACAGTTTGATATGCCCGGCTGGTGGAAGGTTACTGCCCTCCGACTTGACCTCGGCCCGTAACCTTCCACCAGCCGGGCCATATCAAAACTGTTTATTGGCACTGCCCTCCGGTGATTATCCCCGTTCATGTCTACTTCTTACTTGCCAAACATAATAAAACAAATTCAAATACTTTAATAAATTATGCTTTTTCTTATTCGGTATTGCATTCTGATTAAATGTATACTCTGTTTGGAGTTCATCTCCCTCAAAAAAGTAGTCCCCCTTTAGAATCCTGCCTGGTGGCTCTTCCCACTCGGTGAAAACCTTAATAGCCAAAGGCAGTTGCCTTTTTTGTGTTTGGTTCAAGGGCCCCGTCTTCAATTGTAAGGCCAGGCTCCGCATCTGTCAATCTCGGAAACGGGTACCCTGGGGCCCTTGTCTTTTGCTGTCATTCTGTCATCCCAGTGTCACTCCTTTAACCAGTCCTCAAATGTGTTCCCTACTCCAAAATATATTAAAATTGAACAATGAATTCATCCATTTTTCAAAACGCTGAAATGTTTAGAACTACGGTGAATAACGTTAGCTCAGCTGTAGGCTAATTCGTTTCTATAGCAACCACACAAGGCTGCATCTGATCACTAACGTTAGTTTAATAAACATAGTTGCTACATTGTATCTCGCTTTGCGAAACTAGGTAATCGACTGACCCCTCCAGATAGATTTCCGACACATTTTAGAAACTTTTTTTAAACCTAGGTGTATTTTTACAATGGACCTCATGTTTGAAATTTATGTGATAGAAAAAAAATACAAGCGCCGCCGTATTGATCTACTATTTGATGACGCTGTGCTCAGTCAGCGGGCAATATGCCGGGTTAATGCCCTCCTCCCAGCCAATCAGAATCAAGCATTTTTAAACGAAGTAGAATAATTATTTTTATTTTTTGTCATTTTCAATCATACACACTTACTAGCTTTTTCTGACAAATTAAATGTTTTTCCCTTTTGTCCCCCTGACCGCCTTTTATTTATTTAGTTTTACTTTACCATTTACTTTCTTCCCCCATAAAAAAAGGAAAAGTTTTCTAGCATGCCTTAAAATCAAGAAGGCCTTGTGACCACCCGTGAAGCTTTGGCAGCCCCTGGTGGTGGAACCCTGTCAGGAACCACTGTCTTAGTATATTCAACTTATGTCTTTTGTCCGTCATTCTTGGTGATTTTTGAAGAATGTGCTCATGAAAACAAAATATAGTACAGTATATGGTGGAACATCACAGCAACAATCTATATGCAGTATTCTTCAGACACAATATACTATAGGGAATGAGCATGAGTTAAAAATATAGCACAGGCCACAGTAAGGTCATTGTTTCACTGAGAAGTACAACAGACTGGAAAATAACAGTTTTTCTAGAGTTTACACCTCTCCTCACTTCAGAGGGAGAACATCTCTGTTACCATACACAGGCATTAACATATCGTGCTATTTATAGACGTCTGCGTCTTCAGCTGCCAATACGTAGGATTACAAAGTCATCTAATTCACAGGAATTACAGGTAACATTTCAGTGGCTGCATTGCAGTGGTGAAAGCTGTGGTTGTGTGATTTATTTTGCTCTGTTACAAAAGAGCATTCAGGGGAGTTATTATGGGGAACTGCACATTATCGCAGACACTGAAATCAGATGAGATGAAAGTTTATTGATCCCCGTGGAAACATTTGGTGTGTTGCTGAAGTAAAAGCATTGTATTTTTCTGGGTCCCTTGCTAAATCCTTGCTGCACGCTCTGTCACAGGGTGAAACTTTGTTGATCCAACTGGAGAAACAGCTCTTGCTTTGCAGCCTGCTGTAAGGTGGGAAAGCAAATTGATTAAGTAACTTACAAATATTGTGTGATTGCTTATTTAATTCAGATTAGTAGCTTATATGTAAATTTGTGCTGTACTACAAAAAAAAAGTCTGAAGGCATTCATAATTGAGCCCTAATGATGTTACACACTGCATTATAATCATTTACATGGTTAGAACTGCTTAAGTAAGCTTTAATTACATACAATTAGGCTAAATGAATGCATTTCTGCAAATGGTGGAAACATTTGCTCAAGGACTATACTCAAGTACAACTTTGAGGTGTATTTTAACACAATATGCCACTTTATGCTTCTAAAATACTGTCATTTTTACATTTGGGTGTGAAAGCGAACGCGTTTCTTTTGCTTTAAATCTCCATCTGCGCCAAGAACGTAACTGACGGAGCTCGCGAGCATTCTACGTACGTACTGTACGTAGCGCTGGAGCAGCAGGGAATAAGGATACCGTCAAAGAAACACCGTCAATAAACGACGTTATCTCCCTGTTAGCTAGCTGTCGACAGATAACCCTTCACTAACCCCTGTTAGGAAGGACCTGCACTGACAGTCTCCACTGTCTGTTTCCAGCTGCTGTTCGGTGACCAGCGTTATTCCACACATACAGTAGCAGGTGAGTTCGCTAGTTTCTGTCCATTAAAACATTCCAGGCTGTTTCATAAAGCAGCCGCGGTAATGTGTTTGTCTTCCGGCTACAATGAGCTGGGCTGACTCGTTAGAAGCCTGCACACTCGTTTTTGGAGGCAGTGTGTGTCCGCTGACATTTCCTTATGCCGTTGCGTCTTTGGAAATATGTGTATGTCACTGCGCATGCGCGAGATATGAGCCTCTTTTGATTCATGTAGTTTCTCATCCCCCACTCCTGCACACAAACGATACAATATGGTTTTTTCCCTCTTTATTGAACAAATTCTCAATACTCAATAAGGTAACAATAGCTTGCTTACTAAACAGTGAAAAAATATACATACACATATATAATACACATATATACTGTAATGCCATAGGTTGTTTTAACCCCCCAGATTTTTGATTAAGCAGCTTTTATTAGTCATTTTAAGTGACACAAACTTAGTTTTGTAAGTTACAGAGACATTCCCGATTAAATACTTTTTACTTGGTATTTTGGTTTCACAGTAAAAATAAAAATGACAAAATAAAGTCAGTGTGACTTAAAATTACTCAAGCTACTTGATCAAGAATGTCTTTTCTAACTTTAACTGAGTCAGTTTTACTTAAAAAATTCAAAGAAATCAGTTTCTACATTTTTTTGTGCATGACACAGTGGGACAAAAGCAAAGAAAATGAAAAAATAAAAAAACATACATTTAAACAGATACAATTTGATTTTCTACATGCTAAGTTGCTAAAGCTTTAAAAAATCTTGCTTTTAATCATAATTATTTATGTTACTGTAGTATTTACAGCAGTTACAAGTCAGTGAATGTCATTGTCACTTTACTTTTATCCCCAGATGAAGGTGGCAATGCCTGAAAAACATGTCTCACAAAGAAGATAATGAAGGGAAAAGGAGGTAAGCAGCACAAACATGACAGCTCCACTTGTGTTTATTAAGCCTCTGGGGGAATCACTTCATGTTAATGTAATGCAGCAGGGTTGTATTGAACACCTTTTTGACTCTTCTTTCAGCTGTCACCGCACTGAATTGTACAGCAGTGTCCCTCGAACATGTCTGCCCATTGTGTACCACCCAGACTACAACATCACCTTCATGGGCCTTGAAAAGCTCCATCCATTTGATGCAGGGAAGTGGGGGAAAGTCATTCACTTCTTGAAAGGTAAGAGAATGAGAGACAAGAGAGGCAGATGGGGAGGACATCTCCCCGAGCTGATGCATATGGAAACACTCAGTGCGGTTCAGAGAGGCGAAGGAAGGTAGAGAACAAAGGGGAGAGAGGAGAGGTGAGATGTGGTAGATGCAGAGGGAAAGGCAGAGCAATAGAGCACAGATAATTAGAGAAAACTCCCTGTGGGAGTCTACGCAGGAACAGTAGATGAGGCCCTGCGCGGGTCTCAAGGCCAGGGGAGAACAGTCGCTGGCTAACTGGCACGACTTCACACATAGTTGTTGTCAAATTGCACACACAGCTTAACGAATGCACTAAACTCTCAGAAGGTAAGAGTGCAAACTATGAACAGAGCCTGTGCTTACGGAGGAGAACATTGCAAGAATTGGAGAAAGAGTGGATGATATTGCAGATTTAACCAGGATATTTTGGAGGTCATAGAAAGGAACTTGTTGTGATAGATTTTAATGACCATCTGTGGTTTCATTCAAAGTCAGAGGCTGATTTATTTTTAAAACTGTAGTGTATCACCCTTTCTGTGTTCCAGTGTTCCAAGAAAAAACAAAACAGTCAGAGCAGCCAGTGTTAGTTAAAAAGAAGCTAGATGTAAGAATCTAAATATAGTAATGATGAATTGGGAGATTATGTGATGTTAAAATTCAAAACCTCACCTCTTGTAACATTATAATAATGTTAAAAACAAATGCATGTGCAGTATATATACTGTAACTGCATCTTGGAAAATTCAGGGTTGAAGGAAGTTCTTTCTGCAAGTTACTGCGATGAGTCAGATATAGTGTAGCTAGAGGGCTTAACCTGGCTACGATTCATATGATAATTACTGCATCATTATTTTAATATCAATATATTTACTAAATTAATGCTAGTTCATGTTTGTCACATTGATCCATATGGTTATATTGTATTTAATCACTGACATATAAAAAATTCCACTGTACAAAATTGAGGCGGCTGTGGCTGAGAGGAAGAGCTTCATCTCTTCAAATAACAACAGAACTTATCAGAAAAATTAACCCTTATACATACTTGATAAGAACTGCCTAAAATGCCAGAAACCAACTTTGGGGGGGAAAAAATTTATTTTGATACATGGGGACAGTGGGCTCTGTGACCTATACTGCAGTCAGCCACAAGGGGGCGATCAATATGTTTTGGCTTCACTTTTGGAGAGTTGTCATGTTGTCTATCTTTATATTATGTCGATGGTTTAATCAGCAAAAATTCAAAAAATCGACATATTCTCAAGTAACTTTTGCTGTTTGTTATTATTCAGCGTCATTGGATTCATTCATTTAGAACCACAATATTTCAATAAGATCATTTTTAGTACACATTAGTACACAATCACGCAGCCCTAATTGTAGGTTCTGATGAATTGCCTTTTCTCAATTTCTTTTTAAATTAGTGTCGTGAAAATGATGCACCATAAGGGTGACTAGGAGCGTTACGAGCAGTTGTCCCAAATCATGTCCCGTTTGTCCCAAAAATTAGGTGGATAGACATGAACGAGGTAAACAAGAAGAATAGGCATGTACAATCACACCGTAGACAAAGAATTCATGAAAACGGAGGCGAACATCAGATGGTAAAACAGCTGTAAGAATCATGGAAAACATCTGAGAGAAGGTGCAAGAATCATACTCAAGTTTGAGGCCAGTTTGCTGTTCCATTCCATTCCATTTAAAAAGAGCATAGTACCTGAAAGCAGTTCTACCAGCATTACACGTGTAGGAGGGACATCTGAGGTGAGGTGTTTACTGTTGTGTACTGTTGTTGGTAGATTTAAATGAGAGTAGAGATGAGAGGTAGCTTTAATTGTTAGGCTTTGTTAAAGAATGATATGAGAAGTTGAGGACACCTGACTTGGTGACAGTAATATATAAAAATGCTGCACTGAATGTGTGTTTTTAGAGTGCTGCCAAATTGTCATGAGTAATAAGAACAAATGTGCGAGATACAACAAGCTGTCACCAGAATAAAAGACTCTACATTCAAATGAGAGAACCATTTCAGTACATTATCAATTAGTCTATTAGTCTTGTAGTAGATCAGGAGATTTACTCTCTAAATCCTTGAAAATATTCTGATCAAATCACTTATGTAGGCCATTATTCTGCTTTTAGTTAGTAAAAAATGTCCTTTTCATTTTTGGAAAATCTGTAAGAATCAATGTGTTTTCACTTGTCTATTGCACTGATTAGGCTATCATTGATGAGTTGTTGATGTCGTTTGAGCTGTTTTAAACCAGATGATGGCGAATGCAGCCACCACTGCAGGAGGAATTTGTGGTAAACATATCTAAAAAAATGTGTTTGTAAGCTAGCTTCTGTGCGCAGTGGTTCATGCATCTTGTAAATACAGACAGGACACTGCTTCAGGTGGCCACGTGACCACCCCCACCCCCAACTCCTCTGTCCTGAATTTCACCCATTCTCAGCTGGTCATCCTATGTAGCACAAAAGGGTTTCCACGCTTCCTGGCAAATCTGGAAAGTTACATACCAATTTAAAATGACCAAAAATCCTGAAAATAATTAAAGTTGTCCTGGAAATGTTGAAATCTGAGACACTAACCATAAGTCCGGCATCATTAAAAAAGAAGTGCATACTAAGCCTGCTGGTAAATTCTTTGAGCGTTTGGAAGCAAGTGTTGTCCTGTATTGTCAATAAATACTCCAGCAAAATCTCCTGGGAAGTTCCTGGAAAATAACTTCCTTAAAAGAGTTGGAATATGGCGGCATATTTTCAGTTTTAAGCCTCTTTGACTGTATTCACATTCCTTCGTCTCAGAGGAGCAGTTCATCACGGATGGGAACATCGTGGAAGCCCGGGAAGCCACTGAAGAGGATCTGCTGGTGGTTCACACCAAACGCTACCTCAACAGATTAAAGGTAGCTTCATTTTCCCTCAACACTGCCAACCTTTACTGCACCCGTCATTCTGACAGCACCTTCTCCACAGCTCTTCATGTCTTTGTTTTCTTCTACCTCTCCTCTGTGTATCACACGCATGAAATCAAATTCTGCTGTGTGTTCTCATTTAATAACAGCATTAATGGGAACACTTTGCTGACTGGGATTTTCTCTGCTGAATCTTCCTCCTGTTTGTCATTTTCTTTCTCATGTTGCAATGCAGGAGCTGGCATAACAGAGCAGAGAGTTCTCATCAAAATGCAGTGCATTACGCCATAGGGGAATTAGTCCTCATTCAAATCAATCATGTCAAGCATATTCAGAAGATAGCACCGCTCTGAGTCTTCCTGAGTAGATAAGAGTTTTTGCACTTTTAATTTATCAGCCCCAGGAGTTGATAATGATCCACATTAGTTTTTTTCCCTACCAGAGTGGGGTTGGGAGGTTGCACTTTAGTTGTTTGTGGCCACCTTATACAATCAGCGATATGGAATTACCTAAATGTGGAAAAGTCAAACTGATAACAGAAGTTGTACCATGTTCAAAGTCTATTCTCTCCCTCCTCTACTACATGCACAGCCAAATCTTGGAGGGCTCAAGAGAGGTACCTCAGTACTCTGCTGTGAATTTGCATTATTTTGTGCTGTCCTGTTTTGGCGTGAGAGTTGAAGCTCTGGTCTAACCCCACTGGCAGCATTATTATGTCTTCCTTTAGTCAGCTTTTCTACACCTTCATATGCGAACCCTGAACGCAATAAAACATAATGTGTTTTCTTCCCTCCTGTTTGGCTTTCTGTGCTTTTCAGTCAACGGAGGTCCAACTGTGCTTTGTTTTAAAAGTGATCTATATACTGTGTCTAATTGTTTCCTTTTTCACTTTAGTGGTCTATGGTGGTGGCAACAATCACAGAAATCCCACCTCTCCTGCTTCTGCCTAATTTCCTGGTGCAGCGGAAAGTGTTGAGGCCTTTGCGGACACAGACTGGAGGAACAATAATGGTAGGTGTCTGAGAGCCTCATTTCCTCCATGCGTCTTTGTGTTTGTAGCTGATAATATTTACATATTTCATCCATCTTCCTACTATCCAGCCCTATTTGTCAGAGAGAGTCATAGAGATGATGTTCTGGAGTGTATCATATAATGAAATAATGATGCACTCTGTGAACACATTTCCACAAAAACAGCTTTTAAATTCTTAAATATTCATAGATGAAATATAACTCAATAACTCATCATACTCTTAAACTTCCCCATTGAAATTTCATTATCCATAGCAAGGTTATATTTTTAAAGAAATCTGTGTGTTTTATAAAGTTATAAAAGTCCCATTTATTATGTGAACAAATGTATTAATTATGACTGTAAATTAGATAAAGTTAAGTAGCTTAGTAGATGTTGGGCACATTGCTCTTGGTGTCTGACTGTAAAATGAACAAACACAGTTATTCCCTACTTTCATCCCCCTGGATCAGTACTGTGTAGAGCGGGGTACAGGTGTGCAGCACCACTGCAGATCTGCTTCAGTCCAGCACATTGATCACTCAGGCCGATGTGATGCATATCTCGATGCATTGCTGATGATCCTATTCATTAAAGATACAGATGAAGCAAGTACCAATACGATACCGTTCACCCCTATTGCAATGCAGTGGGATTTGATTCAACACACTGCGATTCAATGTGAAACGATGCATGCAAAAAAATATGATGCTACGCAAGTCAGTATGGTTCACAGTTTGATTTTATTTCTTTGGTTCGTCTTAAGCAGCTTGAGAAACAGTTTAGAGAGGAGGAATCAATCGAAATATCTGATCATTGGTCACAATTCTAAACTATTTCTACCTACTAATAATGATATGTATAAATAAATGAATAACAATAATTTGATTGGATGTTTCCCACCACTGCTTTATATCTCGTGGAAAAACTCCTCTTGGTTATTGTTAACATGTATTATTAACCTGCTACTGTCGTTTGCTTCAAAAGAGGCTTAATGTTCACGCAGTTTCTCTTGACTGTCAATCAATATTACGTTAGCCCAACATCGCTCTAGCGTGCTAGCCTCATTGCCCCCGCACAACATGCTAACACCAAGTTATACAGACTAACTTACAAAATAAACAGAAAAAAAAGACATCAACAGGGCAAAATGTACAGCTTCCAAGTTTGAAGTCAACACACGACTTGGAAGACAGGGAAGACGAGATCTGCTGGTATGTGCAGCTAACAACAGAGCAGTTCCTGATATCTCTTCGCTTTGTTCGGGCTCTTGTTGATAACTGTTTTTGCCACATTTGTCACTTTTCAGACCTTTTACATGCATGACAGAACAACACAGGGAAAACCCCAACAAACAACTCTTTAACACAAGGGTGTATAATCATTGTCTATTAGGGTTTAATGCCATATGTGCAAAAGTTTGTACACGCTTAATTTTTGTCCTTGCTGACAGAAGAAGCCTAGGGAAAACAATGAAGCTGAACACTCGTGATGGCAGCACACTGCTGAAGGGAAAACGATGTCTAAGAAAATACTGTAAAAAAAAAAAAAGAAATAAAAAAAAAAGATAAATTTCCACTTTGTGTTGGAGCTCCAGCAACCAGATTAATAGTGACACAAAACTGATGTATTACCAAGTGACCTTTTAAGAATCCTGTTGTGACGGGAAATATCTGATTCGTAAAGCAAGTCAGGAAGATGATGAATGCGAATAATTAGTTTGACAAAGGATCACATCAATTAGTGTGTCTTTTGTAGCTAAATTGGTGAATGAAGATCCATATTTGTAGAATGTAGGATCATTT
>NW_023339740.1:2839870-2842419 GCF_004916995.1 Morone saxatilis | reverse complement strand
GATTTCCTGATTTATTTTGTACAAGGGGACAAGAGGGAATCTTTTTCTGGTTATTCCAAACTCCTAACCCGTGTCACCATTGATGAAGGCACAACTTGCCTATTGTATAAAAAAAAGAGAAGTGAATCCTATCTGTGATGGGATATGTTTCTTAAGTGAATGTAAGGTGGGCACCCGGTTAGCTCAGTAGGTAGAGCTGACGACCCATGTACTGAGTCCTTGAATCCGACCTGCGGCCCTTTGCTGCGTGTCATCCCCTCTCTCTGCCCCCCTTTTCTGTCTATCTCTAGCTGTCCTATCAAATAAAGGCATAAAAAAGCAGAAAAAAATATACTTAAAAAAAAAAAGGAAAATGTAAGGTAAAGTGGTTTCAGTATGTTTTTGTGCCAATTTAAGAATTTTAAGTATATTATAATATATCCCAGACGCACACTTGCACATTTCGAGATGTAAACCCGTTGTGTAGAAGTTGTTCAACCTGTAATTTTGGAGGAGTGGCAGGGAAAGTCCAGCCAAATATTGTTTATTATTAATATTGCCAAATGTTTTGCAGTTGTAGAAAATGTGTGAGAGGTGATGGCAGAAAATGTAAAGGGGAGAACAGAAATGGGCCAAGGACTGAGCCCTGAAGTGCGCCAGTGAAGGGTACATAAAGAACAAAGAGACCCTCACTATGTAACCTAGCAGTTGTGGTCAGCTTAAGTAAAGGAAACCTAATCTAGAGTCTGTAAGGGTGCAGCAGGTTGTTCTGTGATAGATTAGAAAACCACCAAGTATCAATGGAAAGGCAGACATTTCCAAACCCCTTTGTTTGAAATTGTAGCTGTCCCTGTAATTCTGTCAAATACTAGCAAATTGAAATTTGAATTTATAAAACAATTAGCAGAAAACTGAAAGAGATTTGTCTCCAATGATCTGGGTTTGTTAAGGAATAGTTTGTGTGTGAGTTTCCTGCCACTAAAACTCTTGATTAATCTTGTCCACTTTCTGCAGCTTATTTTGTTGTCGGTGGAGCATGAGGAAAACCTAGGAGCCATCTCTAGTAGTCTTATGCAAAAAGGAAGCATAATAAATAAACAGGAGGCTAATGCGATCTAAGTATGGCTGAAGACTTGAATGTGCATAAGCTGATCAGTATTATGCAAATAAGGCACTTTGTCTAGTTTCCAGTGCATATATTTGATACAGTTACAAAAGATATCAGACCTAGCACTATGCCAAAGGTCTTTTCATCCAAAGAGATGCATTCTGGGTCTGATGGTTGATGGAGTGGTGCAGATGTAATTAGATGGTTGTAGTAAAATATGCCTGGTACTCTCACTGCTTACACTGTGCGCTTGTATTCCGCAGTCAGAGAGGAGTGTTGGAGCCGTGGCCGGAGTGTGTGCATACATGCTAATGTGTGTTATTACACATCCATCAGAGAACCATATTGGCATTTACACACACACACAATCTCCCCAGCTCATATCTCCTCCCCTCAGGCGTCCTACATGCTGAGCTCCAGGAATACATGGCAGAGAGGCCCCCCCCTTTTCATCCGAGAGAGAAATCTTGACCTGCCTTTGAAAGCAGCAGCTGCCACGGTGCATGTAACAGCATTCAGTATGGATCTTCCTTGAATGTAGCTCACGTGTCTCAGCTATTAATGATTTATCAGATTATATTTTGGCCATGAATCCTTAAGAACAGTCTAGGGGTTTTAAGGTTTTGTAACTATTCCTAACAACGTCCTTAATTTACGAGGTGTACTAGATAAGCCCTCATTGGTTTCTTAAGAGGATGAGTCAGTGGAGCAACCAGCCCTAAATAACCCCATCCTCATGCGTAGCCATGCACATCAGGATTAGGTTGATCAACATGTAAGACAAACACTACCTGTCTGTCTTTTCTCAGGAATTGTGCTCTTAGGAGTGGATTTAACACACAGTATCCCTGACAGAAAGGTAAAATGTCTATTACCCTACAATATACTTAAAGGTAAAGGTGTGCTCCAGCAGCTACATTTACATTTAAAGGAAGAGTTTAGGACTTTGGGTAATACTGCATAGAGCATTTGTGGAGCAACATTTTATCTATTGGCCCTGGGCTGCAGTGCAGTATTGCCTGATATGGTCGGTAAGCACAGGTTTTGTTTTAAAGCATCATACAGGCACAATAACAACAACAGCACAATCATTGCGCCTGGCTATTATGTTCATTGAGAAATAATCGCAGCACATAACTTCCCCTTAAACCATAAATTGGCAAAAATTTCTGTTTATGTAACAGCTAGTGTAATTGTATTGTGATGATATAATCATAATATTGTCTTAACAATAATAATATTATTATTATTTTAATAATTAATAATAAGCATTCCAAGCCAGTTGTTTGTATAGGTAGCACAATGAGTTATTTAAATGTTTGTTTTGTTCATAACAGTGGAATGCAGTTAATTGCATTAAAGCTGGGGTTGGTAATCTTGGAAAGCTAGCGAGAGAGCTAGCAAGGTTTGAAAATAGCACCGCCTCCTGCCTCCTCTGGTTGGCTCATGGTTCCACCCCTCT
>NW_023339740.1:2827927-2839770 GCF_004916995.1 Morone saxatilis | reverse complement strand
CCACCATCTCCTTTGTCTTTGCCATGTTCAGCTGCAGGTGGTTCTCCCCACACCACTTCACAAAGGGATCATAAATAACTTTTTTTGTTTTTGTCTGTTTTTCAATAAACATGAATCAGTTTGCAGTGAGATACTTGTTGATTTTCTATATTTTGTCTTCACAGGCAGGAAAACTGGCTGTTGACCGAGGATGGGCTATAAATGTAGGTAAGTGAGTTTCTAGTACAGAGACCCTTCACCCATAAATAGACAGCCAATCCTGCTGCAGCTGTTGTGTTAACATCCCTGCACAAGCCCGGTACAGGGGTCCTTGAACGGGGTTTAGGGGTCCCCAGAAAAACCAGGAATATAATATTAACTTTTATCATAATTTTTGGATAAAACCTTGGATAAACAAGGAAAGAAATAGGGTCGGGCATTATGATTGCTTGTAATTTATAGTGATCCTAGTTTGATCATTAATTTACTATAAAGACTTTTTTTTATCTTCAAACGTAAAAATAAAAAAACACTCAAGACAAAATCCTGGGGGTCTGTGGTCTAAGGTGCATCTATAATTGAGAAACTGAGTTTGTTGGAGCTGTTGTACAGATTGCAAAATTTTGGGAAAAGAGAGCAATGGTATCTGAAGGATCAGAATCAGTATTGGGGGAGAAAAGTTTGGATTGGTGCATTCCTACTGGCCACATTTCACCTTAGAATTCAATCATTTAATTACAACATTATTCACTGAGACCAAGAGCCAAAGTTTTCTGGACTTTCAAAGGACATGATACTCTGGCAGAAAACCAGGTGTCAGTTTCACAAAGTTCTTTTAGGGTGGTCTGTAGTGTTGGGATATGTACTTTGTTTTTTGAGGCCTGGAATTATGTCATTATAGGGCATAATATGATATAATAATAATAAAAAAAATTAGCTCAACCTTAATACAGCAGTAAAATGTGACAATAAAGCAGCAGTAATATTAATCCAAAAACATCATATATAATAATAAAACACTGACAGGACCATTTTACTGCACAATGACTTCTTTAAGTAGATTTTGCTAGAATACTTTTTACCTTTGTAAGGTTTACAGTGCAGTAGTTGTAGTGCAGTATTTTCACAGTGGGGTTGGAATGAGGCAGTTAGCTGCTAGCAGTCATCACGTTCTCTCCTGCAATTTTGGTTTCGCCATTGCAGGAGAGAACAACTCGAAAACAAATCGATTAAGAAAAATATTTACAGATGAATTGATAATGAGAATAATTGTTAGTTGCAGCCCTACCTTCAGCTCCTACTTGTGAAGCAAGTCTTTTAAGTCTAAGGGGTAAGTGAGATTCTAGAGCAAAACCGTAAACAAATCAGTAACCACATCTTGTAAAAAACAAGATAGAAGCCTTGCTCACCCAACTATTGTGGTTTTGTTGTCAACATCTCCAAAACAATGCGCATGTGGAGTAAAATACAAAAACATGACAGTACACTGTTCTCTTTTTAAACTGATGTCTAAACATTCCCATTTTTATTTGAATTTCAGAACATGTTCTGTGGTTTGGTCTAAACCAACCATGGAGAGGTGAGGTGCAAGGAAAATGCAGCAAAATCCTTGACCAAAATGACCATCAGGGCGAGTCTTAGCCCTTTTCGGGGCCCTGGGTGAGATTTTGCTTTGGGGAACACCCTCAGCATCGCAAATATTGCTAATTTTATCTTTTCTCATGGACAAAGAATTGGAAATATATTTTGGAAATCGAAAGTGCCTTTAATTCGCCCCTTCAAATTAGTCAATGAGAGTACTGGTCTGGAGCTTTGGTAATATAATGTGAGCAGTCCACAGATCACGTTATTTATGTGAATTTTGACAGAGGTGTCACTACTATTCGCTCACAAACACAGAACTTTAATGTGTGGTTTGGTTTAGGCTACTACTGCTTGAAATATATTTTGGTTAAATACTGAAAAAGGCAGTGTTGAATACGGTCTTTCTCTAACCTACACTTAAAAAAGTGTTTCCTGAACGTAATCATAAAAACCAGAATCATGCTTCAGTGAGGAGTGGATATTGTTGGAATAACAACCTCCACATACACTGACGTTTTATATGTTTTACAGACACTTAAATAAATTGGACGATACACATTCAATATAAATGTTTCCCTAAATGTCATCCAGGCAGGTTTTTGCCAATTAGGTTACTCGTACTTTGCAGATAGAGGGTTGTATTAAATGTTGTACATTAGCATTGACAACAAAATGATTCAACTTGGATTTTAAAGTCTAAGATGCATTTTTTTCTTCCAGATCCTGGTGTGAGACTCTTACATTTCAGGTTTGACAGTGGTCAGATGTCAGCATGAACCGCTCATCCTCCAACCAAGAACACAAAGATCTGAGGCTCTAATGCGTGCAGTCATGCTGACACAACCTCACCGTCTCTGTCTTAAAACTGAACCGCAGACTTGATACTATTATAGTTCTTCTCAATCAGAAAACGTATCATCTAGAGAAAATCACCCCTGCTTATGTCATTGTCACCGCCTAAATACTGTATCGCTCTATTCATCTGCAGAGGAGCTGACTGGCAGTGTGAATTACCAGGCAAGATTTCGTCAGTGTTCTCCAATAAGCAGCCCTTTTTGGGAACATTGATTATTTCAAAAGGGAATCTTCAATCATACTAATAGTAAAATGTTCTTAAAATTTATGTTGAGATCATATTTGCTTGTTGGGGTGTTACTTTAGCTTTTCCTCTCTCACTTGCTGCGATAGGTGGCGGGGCTGTTTAAGTAGGAGGTCTTTGGCAGTAAAAGCCAGGGTCATCCTTAACCCCCCACCCCTCCAGGTTTGTGCCAAGCAGGGAACAAAACAAAAGCAGCATCAGACTTTTACTTTGTACCTCCTGCTTACTCAGCTACTTCACTACACCTTCTGTTGTTGAATCAGGGGTGAAAAGATTGTTCTGCATCAATAAACAGAATTTTAATAAAGATATAAAGGCGATTCAGATGCGTCTGACACCGGCATATTGTGTGTCGACACAACGAGGACAAGAGGCTTTCTAAAAGTGTGATGATAATCATATTTCACCCGGCGCCTCACTGGCCTTTATTAATATTCTACTCTACACTATAGATTAATGAACATGAGCATAGCAGGGCAGAGGGGACTATAACTCTTAACCTAAATAAATGGGCATCATCCCAATTTGAAAAATAAGTCTCTTCATAGTCTTTCTCTCATCCTTATACATCGCAGCTCTTCAGGCATTTTAGGAGCAATTCAATGGTCCCATTCTGGTGTCAATACACCCACTGTTGTACCACAGGGGAACAGCAGCCATCTTTACAAGCCGCAATAAACTCAATAACAGCCTATTTTAAATCGCCAATTATGGTCATGTAGAATAATAGACTTCTCAGATGTGCAGTGACCTGCTCGGCTCGTCTAATGGCCCTGACACTGAGCCAGTGGATTTTCTGTTTTTCCCAGGAGGAGGCTTTCACCACTGCTCCAGCGACAAGGGAGGGGGCTTTTGTGCGTATGCCGACATCACTCTGGCCATCAAGGTAAGACTGATGTAGTGGATGTTAGCTCATTGGAAACATTCATTCAAATGCTGGTCACATGAAAGGAGAAACCTGACTGTTAGTATTCATTTGGCGGATGAAAAGTTACATTCATAAAGAAAACATGCGCTTGCTTACTTCAAAACACTTCAGCGACTACAGCCTTACTTGGCCTGGTATGGCCCGTAGCTTATTGTGGCTAATGCTAGCTAATGTTACGTAAATGTACTACAGTCTCAATTTAATACTGGTGCCTCAACTTGACCTATATGAACCATATATGAATATATATATGGCTACCACCCGGTCGGATTCAGCCGGATTTCCCTTGAACTCAACGGGTCTGTGGAAACACTTTTGTCCACAGGTGAAGGTTAAGGATAGCTTCACCAAAACTGCTGCTGTATATGAGTGAATGAATGTAAATACACTGATTGCATGGCAGTAGCCTCCTGTTCAGTAACTTTACAATTCCCATTAACCCCTTGCATCTACTGTAAATCCAGTTTAAATGTATATTAATCTGCCAAAATAATAAAACAACAATGTACTATTTTCTCCTGTGCGCTAC
Organism: Morone saxatilis; assembly: GCF_004916995.1. Lineage (NCBI taxonomy): Eukaryota > Metazoa > Chordata > Actinopteri > Moronidae > Morone > Morone saxatilis. The sequence continues at coordinate 2,835,651 of NW_023339740.1, read as the reverse complement.
AGTGTCCAGCTGTTTAAGAAAATTATTTCTTTTTAAAATGAAACAATACTTGTGACCAGTTTATATCTTGAGTAGAATGGGGCTTGGAGCCACAGACAGGGTAGGTTTGTTGCCATATTGATATCAGTATCAGAACTATTTTTTTCCCCAGAATAGCGAAATCATGACCTGCCCTACTCTGATTCTGATTAGCTTATTACTCTAACCTAAGCAACCCAATCCAACAAAGGCAACAAGTACTAGCTAATCAGAGTCACTGTTCATGGGGTCTTGGTCTCACCCATCCTGCAGTTGCCATTTGTGACCACAGTGGCCACTATTAAGCAAATGTTACATAGTCTTTCTTTAAAGCTTTTCGCATTAATGTTCACCATCTTACAGCTAATAAAGGTACAGCATCATGCTTTGAAAGCTTGAGTTTAGACAGACAGTGAGAACCAAAAAAGAGAGGATTAAAATGTAACATATTTAATTAAAGAGTAGAGTATGAAAAACATCTAATTGCTTCTAACCAAAAGATGAGTTTGAGCTTAACCAGGTTATGTCGGACATTGTAATTTCATCTCCAAGGTAAAGGTTTTACTTTGGAAACCATCTGTGAGAATGTGAAATGTGAATATGTCATCATCAGAGAGAAAGCAAACATTTTCTTATTCATCTCTCAGTTTCTGTTTGAGAGGGTGGAAGGCATGTCCAGGGCTACCATCATCGATCTGGATGCTCATCAGGTGAGCCGATACCATTACCTCTCTCTGTGTCAATGTACATCGCTGTTTAGAAGTTGACATTGATGACAAGATAACCCCCCTTTTACCACCACACCAATCAATGAGGCTCCCTGTGGGCCAAATTGGCCCTTACTGTCTAATTCAGTGGAATGTGTCTAGAACAGTGTACACCAGCTTTGGATAATATTGGACCATCACTGGGTCATCTGCAGTAATGTCAGCTGCTTTTATGTTTGGGCTTGTTGACACTGTGATGTGTGTGTTTTTTTTAATGATTTTACCATCGTTCTGGGCTTTTGTAGAAAAACCATTTGTCCTTTTTTCAAAAACGGTACCATACTTAATGGCTTCGTCTGAGCAGCCATAAAATCCTTCAGTGTGCAGGGATTTATAGATGGACACAGTTTAAAGATTCGCAACAATACAAGTAGAAACTTGCAACGTTGTGAAACACTACCAGTTTACAGTTTTTAGTTTTTTTGTAGCTGGATAAATGTATGGCGTCTTAGAATATAAATAAGGATATTGATAGTGCTACAGTTGCGAAAACAAAAGGGTTGGGAAATTATGATTGTCCAAACTGAAAATCATCTCTGCCCTTTCTCTGACTTGAATTGAGTTCAGGCTTTTTTCCTTTATGTATTGACTAGGGAAACTCTGTACTCTTGTACTCTTGACTTTGTCAGCAGCTCAGACGTAGGGCTTCAAGTAGAGCTACGATGAGAGTTGTAACTAGTGTTGCTAGCTGCCTGTTCATTTGAGTGCCCGTATTAAAGATGAGAGGTAAACTGATCATTTATGAAAAGGATTGTCCACTGGCACGTGAATTCTCAGAAAGCCTGTTTCTTCTGAGAGGCTGGTTGTTATAACTTAAGTGGGATTTAAAGGATGGATGAAGGTTGCAGTAGCAGAAAGCCTGTGGTACTGCAGCACAGAGCCTCTTCCTTTGAGATCAGTGTATGTTTGTCAGACTTTATCAGCAGCTAACTGAGCTGAAACAGGACGTGAAACTGCTTTGTATGCCCGCTCAGCCTCCACTAGTTCCTCCAGAACAGGTTTGAGATGATATAATGATTTCATGTAACACCAACCTTTGCTGCATGACCACAAGAAGTCGCAAAAACAGTGCCCCTGATTTTGCTGTCAGACGGAGGTCAGTCAGGGAGGTCAGCCACCCCACAATTTCTATCAGTCATTACCAATAATACTTCTTCGGCAGTAGCAGATTACGTTATGTAATGTTATGTAATTAGGATACAAAAAAAAGCTATCAGTTTTTCTTTAAAATACACTGAGCAGAGGACACATTTTTGAAGTTAAAAATCTTTCCATGTTCCATTTTTTTCATTTCCATTTCTTTTCTAAGGTTACACTGTTCGGCTGTGTTATAGAATACACTACATCAGTACTTCTTATTGACATTTCTTTTCATTTTTTTAATTTGCATATTTCATGTTGAGGTAATCCATTTTTTAACAGGTAATAAGGAACTGTATCAGATGTATCAGAACACATTTTTAAAGTAACCCTCCCTGCTAATAACAGGGTAAACAATTAATTAATTAATTGTACTTACAGCTATATGAATTTACTGCCTAATCTGTTCATTACTAGATTAAATATTCTTAAGCTTAATAGCCTGTACTATATCTTAGTGTATTCAACTTCACTCCGTTCATTCCCTTAATGCTGTTCATACTGTATATATCCTGCTGGTAAAGTCATATATCTATAATGTTATTTTTTTCAATATATCCCTGTACATATGCACATTACTCTGCACTTTACTGCTTTGCACTTCTAGTTAGATGCTTAACTGCATTTCGTTGTCTAGTACTTGTACTTGTGGTAAAGTGGAAACAGACAACTTTTCAACTTTTCTTACCTAGCTTTTCCAAGTGGTATTATAATGTGTGCTGCCATTGCAAAGACAACCAGAAAGCTTACTGTTTTCCTCAGAGCCTAGCTCTGTGAAGAAATGACCAACACCACTTTAGAAATACAAGAGAAGAAATAATTGAACATTGAAAAGGTACATTGACATTGTCAACATTTTATGTTGAAGCTGTTGTAATGATGTGCATTGCAACATAATAACATAACATGAGAAACGTTATTGCTTCCCTTAAACAAGTAATTACAGCAGGGGTTGGCGTCGGGAGGGAGGCAAGAGTAACATTAGAAGAAAAAAGTAGAAGGAAAAGTGTGAGTTTCGTCATATAGTTTATAATGGAGACATTTTCTCTGGAAATATTGTGGCAGAGTGAATTGCATAGAGAAAGTGAGGCTTATTGGGAACCAACATAAACTTTTGTAATTCTATGGTCATTACATTGTGCAATCAATGTTAACTTCATAATGATAAGTTCAAGCAAAATAGTTGTCTATTTCCACTTTCCAAAGAAGGTCTCTTTGAGTATTTGGCTACATCAGATTCCTCTAATATTTGACCCTTCAAAGAACTCATAAGAAAACACACCTTATAGAGCACAGATTAGAACCAGTGTAGATCTATATCATCTCATCATCACTTACTTACTTTGTTTCTATTGTACAGTATCTGCTTCTTGCTTCTTGTATGTGTGCCACTGTGAGTGGACTGAGCTCACCCTGGCTGCAAAGAACAATGACTCAACATTTTGGGAAGTCTGATTATCATACTTTAGTCTTACTTTGTGTTTTCAACATAAGGACTTGTATCCACCACCAATTAACCCTGAGAACTGTGTTAACATTGATGATGTCTCAAGGTTCCCGAGGTCCATGGCAATATTCCAGGAATAGAGCTTTATTCATTTCGAGCTATGGTTCATCGGCAATGATGCGCCTTTACCTATTGACACAAGCAGGGGATCAATACAGATACTGAGTAAATAATTCATGAGGAAGAACAAAAGAGCAAATCTGCATGACAGCACAGAGATAGGCCTGAAGTGCCCCTCTCAGCAGATAATTGGGTGGAGAGAAATAATGGGGATATGCAGTAAAATCCTAATTACAACCCTGAAACATGACACTTAAAGTACTCTTGTCCTCACATAAATTGAGATTATGGCCTAGACACCTGTGTTGCTTATTCACCCAGTCAACAAAAAAACAGTAATGATCAATTTCAGGTTCAGTTTATAACAAGCTTTACTGGAGCCCTGCTGTGAAGGCATATTCCTAGCTGTCTGTTATGATCTGTGTGTACAGTGTGATAAGGATGATTTTATGAGTCAAATACATTTTTATGGACCACCCACCGATAAATCTAACACTTTTTACTAAATAAAGACAAACAGTGGTAGTTGACCTTTCTATCAGCATTGGGTAAACAACCCCAACAACATAAACACAGCCACTACTTTAACTGTTTGTGTATGGACTCACTTTAATGGTAACAAATTAGCTAATGCATTAAAAAAGTTAGCGTTGCAAGAGAAATCATTTAACTAGTTCCTCACTTTCTGATTAGGTGGGCATGCATAATGAATCTTTTGAGGTGGCGTTGATGTATTGCACTGCATTATATCAAAGTGTTTCTAATATTTCCACTTTAGTCCACTTTATTTACATACTGATGAGTAACAAATTAAAAGAAAAGGCTGAATAAATCAGTAGAGTACCATAACAGTGGTAGATAGCTCCATAGAGGGCACAAAGGCCTCGCTGAATGTTCTAATGAGTATGAAAATGATGTGAATTCAATTATGATAATTATAAGCTATGACCTTCACAGTCACCAGACCTCAACCCAACTGATCACCTATGCAGCAACGTGTTACTGAAAACGGCAAAACGCTGCATTGATGGCGCCATGGCGTTTCAGACATGGCGAGAGGATGAAATACAATTTTGGAAGGTCACTTTGATAAGTCCATCTGTGAGTTTGAAAGTTTATTAGACACCAAAATGTTGCATAGCAGTTGATGAGATCCTTTATTCTCTGTCGCAGTTATTGCCAGGTTAACAATTCAATTACCCTGTTTAAGTTATTACCAGTTAGCACCTTTTTCTTTCTTGCTGAAGCAGTATGAGTCAGAGCCCCTGCTCTGGTCCCGGTGAACGGAATGGGGAGCCTTTTTCACACAGTCCCAGTGTGTGTATGTCTGCACTTTGGGTGACTTCATAGACAGGCTGGTCTGGCACACTATATGGGGTATGTGGGGTTATGGGGTGGGATCAGTAAGAATGTATTATCATACATTGTAAGTGGGTGTTTAAGAAGCTGTTACAATCACAGCCAGTCACATTTACTGCTTTCATACAGTTCTTGCCATCATCCGACAGAAATTTTGTGGAGAGTTTTCTTCAGAGGAACCTTACTGCTGTTGGACATGTTAATGATCTTACAGTCTTCATGTGTGTAATAGTGAGAGATCTTATTTGTCATCACAGATTTGACTGTTTTACAAGCAAAAATAACTCACACCAAGTAGATGGAACAGATACCTTCTGCCTTCAGGAGGCTGTAAAGAGAGTCAGCAGAGTAAAGGAAAGGCTGTCAGTACAGGCTACTAACTGTCATAGACTATGGAGCTGTAAACAAACTTTATTCTGCCTCGATGGCATTAATTCCATAAGAAAAATATTACTTTTCATGGAGTTTTTGTTATTTTTAGAGAGGTTTATATGGGTGTGCCAAAACAAAGTGACAATTTGATCAGCTCAGTGCGAGAATCTCATTCTTTTTCACCACGATTGCAGTACACTGCTGGATTAGCATCACCGCACCCTCCGTCACACCGCTCCTCCCACCGGAATGCATGGCGATATCAAAGCAGCGCAGTTGAGGAAATGACCTCAGTGCTACCCAGAGAAACACTGGTGTGATGCTGCGTTCCTGATTCAGGGACGATGCATAGTAATATGGAACAATTCGGCATGATTGGAAGCAGTTCTTAACATTTATTCAATGAAGATATTTATTTTTCATTCTAAATTGAAATAAGTCAATTCTATAAAAGTGACATTGCTCACCTTCAAATACATATTTTATAAAATACTAGGATATCAGAACTATTTTCTTTCTTTGTGGGGAAAAAATAGAAGACAAATGTCTCATTTCAGAATGACCTGTCATTGTGTGTAATTACTACAAAAAGACGTTTAGCTGTGATTACCTTAGACCTCACCCAGTTGTAGCTGAAAGTTTAATATCCATGTCTTGCGTATTCTTGCTTGTGCTAGGTGTATTAGCCTCCACAGACTCCTCTTCGCTGTGTCACCATGCCTTCCGCTCCTTCCTTGCCTTCCTCCTCCATGCTCTTCTCTGCATGCTCCAGTCCTCCTGATGTTTGGTTTATGTTTTGTTAAGCTGTGATAGATGGTTCTAATATTTATTACAGATGTTTGAACTTGCTAAGGGAGGATATCTGTTTTAACGAACCGGAGGAAAGGGCTGTTTGAAGGCAGCAGTGAAGGCTTTTGGCTGACACTAACAAATGGCAGGGAAACGGCAATCTTTTATTGTACAGTATGTGGGGGAGAGGATAAGACTAATAAGACTGCAGGCAGCAGGAGCTCAGGCAGAATATGAGCTGATTTATAGTCTCAGGCTGTCCTTTAGAAGCAGGGCAGAGCATTCACTTACATGTTGAATTAGTCATTGTCTCAAGTAAGCCTATATGAGCCCTCAGTGCAATATGTGTTTGTTGGTTTAACCACACATTACATTCAAAACAACACAAAACTCACAGTGGTCTATACCCTTGGCAGAGACTAGACAGTGAAGCAGTTCTATATACTGCGGTGAAGAATTCAGATGACAAAAATTCCTTCAACAATTTCTATTACCGATTACCGCTATCATTACCGTGATTTTCAGAAGGCGCAGTGAACACAGTATATCCTGAAGTACACTTGTGCGAGCAGATAGAAATCACCTGAGAAAACTGATTCAGAACATACCAGTGGGTCCATTTCTATGCCTTCACAGAAACTGTAAAACTCAGGAGGAATTTGAACTTAAATCCATAGAAATAAAAGAATGCTTCCGCAGCATTCCGAGGGTATTCAGACTTGGACATTAATGCAGCCTAACAAAAGGTGATATGCACCAATAGAATGAACTTATTGGTCAAAAATTCACATGAGCCTTCCTCTTAACTCAGAATAACTGAGATATACTCAGAAATACTATATTAAACACTGGCACATTTTAATAATAATAATAATACATTTATTTAAAGGCACCTTCTGGGCACTCGAGGGACACCGTACAACACAAAAAATTAATAACAGTAAGAAACACAGAAACAGATAAGAAAAGACAATGTATACAGTTAAGTGGGGTATGCAATTCTGAAAAGGTGAGTTTTTAGTTCTTTGATTTGAAGAGTGTGAGAGAGGTCCAGAGTTCCCTGAGGTCCGGTGGGAGGTGAGTTCCAGAATTCGGGGGCAGAGCAGGCTGGTAAAGCCCTGCTCCCCATTGGTGGACAGAAGGCAGGCGGGAGATCAAAGAGAGGCATGGACAGAGGAGACAAGATACTGAGGAACGGGAAGGGGATGGCAATGTAGAGGAAGTTTGGACATGATAAGTGAGGGGAAAGGTTATGGAATAGGCATATGAACGTAAACAGAGAATATATTTAGTCATGCGGAGTTTAACCGGAGAGCCAGTGGAGTTGAGCTGCAGAACAGGGGTGAATAGTGGTGATGGAGGGAGGTTCTGGAGATGTATCAAGCTGCAAGGTTCTGACAGTTGAAAGTTTATGGAGGTATTTAGTGCGGTAGACCGAACGAGAAGAGAGTTGCAGTAGTCGATGCGGAGAGGTTGACAAAGGCTTAGATTACGAAGACACTAGGCAGATAGAGTGGGGAGAAAGGGAGGGGCTGGAGTCGATATTCATATTGCGTATGGTGGAATATGCAGACCGGAAGGTGATTTAATTGATATGGGATTAAAGATAAAGTGCATGTCAAGATGACACCCAGACTCAACCGAGAGGGACAGGGGGAGACAGAGAGCTGAGATCAATTAGGTGACACGGAAAAACTAAATATCTTCTACCT
>NW_023339740.1:2825086-2827827 GCF_004916995.1 Morone saxatilis | reverse complement strand
TTTGCGTCGGGCGCAAGAGTCATTCATCCCGCCGGTATAATAGCAACAGCGTCCGAGATCCGCCCACAAGGCTACTTGCGTTTTGCGTTTGATACTTGCGATTCAGATCGGCAAGATAGAGCCCTATGTCTTTTTATGTACTTTTTTCTCACTGTCTAATTGTTTTGTTTTTCAGGGTTCCCACTCTTTTTAAGAAAAGAGAAAAGAGGTTTTTTTTACAATACAGGACAGCACCTTCTCACAAACGGTGGTCATCATTTGAGGGACACTTCGAGTCAGCTTGCTTTCCTGGCGTGCTTGGCCGTTCTCACCACAGCCAAGTTTCTGGCTTTCCATTCAGCACTGATTTAGCCACAGCTCAGACTTATATTATATATAACATATATTCAATTAAAACATTTCCAGGACAAACAAGATTAGCTCCTGGATATTTGGTCATACTAATTCAATTTCCAGGTGTTTCCATGACTGAAAACTAGTCTCTATATGTCCATTTTTTCCAGGATGCGTGGGAACCCTGTGCTTTTGTTGCTGTTGGTCTTATTTTTTGTGGATTTACATTGTGTTAATATTGCTGTGTCTGACATGAATTATTTGCCTGTATTAAATACATAAAAAAAGCACAAGAGAACACTAGTTACTGTCTAAAGATATTAAGTTAGCACATTTTCAATGAATTCAAAGGTAAGAAAAGCTTGAGAAGGAAATTGATGGCGCTTTCACTCACTTTTGGCATATTCGTCCCCAGGATAGATGTAGCGATTATAAATATCCATGATGAACACTCGCCTGTCATCCAAGAAGTCACGCTCGTGTCCATTTCCCTACAACAGAGCATTTCAATTAAAATATAGAAGCACTTCGATGCCATCTTAAATCATCATTAAACGACGACAAACTGAATCAAGTAATTGGCTTTTCAGCCTTGATAATGCCTCACTCGTGTGTAACATGGAGTGGCCGATAACTCAAAGCATTATGACAGTCCACTACATCACTTGACGGTACCCAGGTCCACACAAGTGTCACTCAGAGCCATTTGTTCAGGTGAGACACGCTGCGTTGACTGACAGTGCCAGATCAGGGCTAAATAGGCATGTCGTCTATAGGCATTAAATGTTAAAAATACTCATAAAAGAGTTGTGGCTACTCCATCATTTTTCATTCATGTCTTCCATTTGTCACCAATAGTGTCTGACTGCTGTCAGGAGGAGATTAGGCATTGTTCCAAGTCTAGTATTACGGGATGAAAAGAAGGATGCATGTGACACATCATGCCCAAGGGACAGTATAATTCATTCTTGAGAGTGAGAAAAAAAGGTTGTTGGTCCAGCTACACATTTGAAGATCAAGTGATTTGACGCTAAGCCAAGATATTAAAAGAAAAGTTCCATAATTTAGGAAATCAGCTCATTTGTTGTTGTTTTTTACCAGTAGTTAGAAGAGAAGATTGTCAGGATCTATTGTCAGAAATGGAATATAATTCCTAATACCTAATTCATAGGTATGTTTTCATTAGTGTATATAATCACCTGAAAATAGGAATTATGTTTTCTTTCAAACTCGGTATCTCACTATGGGAAGCGCCTCCTGGCATGACCAATCATCAAAGCTCCAATACCGCGACATCTGTCATGAGACAGACCAATCATCTACAGTTGCACGGGCCTGCCTGTCCCCCTGTATAAATGCCCCTGGTGCTCTACACGGCATTCTTGCTTTCTTCCCCGTGAAGATCATTTGAGCTCCTCAGCATCTTGGCTTGCTCTCTGCGCAGCCTTCAAGGTAGTCACCAAGAGTGGGTACCTGGTGTCAGGATAATTACCAGAAAAGGTTACCTCAGAATGAGACGTTTTTATCTTCAGAGGTAGTGGGTCCTCCATGTTTCTACAATAGCCCAGAACGGACAAACCAAAACACCGGCTCTAGATAGTTTTATTGCAGGTTTTGCAGCCACTGTAGTTCCTTGAGACTAACCCGCTACATGCCATTAAATCCTACACACCCCTTTGATTAATAAAATGACAAATAAATAAATAATAAAAAAGAAATTCTTTGGTAAAGATGTTCATATGACTGCATCAATCTAATGCTATTGGTTTCAATTAAAACTCTACTGTATTTCACATTGTAAAATGTCACATCATGACTTTAAGTGTGACACAGCACTTTTTGTTATTGTAAAAGAGGCTCTGACAGCATTAAGCAGGCAGAATATGGAATAATAGTGGATCTGAGTGTTTTTTTTTGTCAGCCTGGTGTTATCTGCATGTGATTTAATGGAAGTAACACAGTGAACACTTGTGTATAATGGCACTGTGCTCTGACACGGCACTTCTCTAAAAAGCTGCAGGTGTATCAACGTGGGAGTATTCTGTGTGTTCTAGTTGACAAAATCACGTCAGAGATGTGTCAGAAACAGACGTTATATTCTCAGTGCAAAGTCTAAGACCTACCAAAATACCAACAGCTCTCTTTGTGCTGTCTCAGTTGCATGTGTTCACCTGTGCACTGTGTGCTCTGAGCTGGGCACCAAAATACCACACAGACCAATCAAGTACAGAAAATTTGGGAGTTTTGCTTGTGCCATCACAAAAGTAAAACCCCCATCTTGTCTGCAATAATCAATCAAGACCTCCTCTCACTATGACCTTTATGGTTTTACTGTGGGCAAATAGACATTGTGCGTGGGTGGTTGTGGGTGCGTGGGTGGTTGTGCGTGCTGGTTGTGGGTGGGTGGG
>NW_023339740.1:2822444-2824986 GCF_004916995.1 Morone saxatilis | reverse complement strand
TGCAAGATAGAGCCCTTAAAGTTACTAGGATTATCTTTCAATAGTTCAGATAATTAGATTGACAGTTTACATTTGGACTATAATACTGAAATACATACATACAGGTGTATTTGGAGCTTTATGTAGTTCCTCACTTGACCAATTATCTCCCATTTCACAATGTATTATGCTACTTTGTAATGGTTTGTAGCAATAATGTTTTGCTTTGCAGTTCATTTTTTTGTGGTTGAGGTTGAGTTTGGAGCACGGGGGGGGGCTGCCTCTGGAGGTTCCAGACCCTAGATGTCACTCGGTGCCATTTTAATTATGCTGTGATTTCCCCTCTGCACTACCACTCGCACTATTAGCGCTCAGCGGGAAATCTGTCACGCAGCAGCCCATGCAACACTATAATCATGGCTTCTACACAAATGAATCTGCCAGTGCAATGAAGCTGATCTGACAGCGCCCACATGTTACCATTTAACCCCGTCTCTAACGACACTCTGCAGACAAAATGTCACAGTCCTGCCCTTAAAATTCCCCCCGTCCTTCAGCTATCTTCTTCCCTGCAATTAATTGAATTTAAGACATTTTATAATCGTCTCTCCCCCTCAAGAAAGTGAAATAAATGTACATTCTGGCTTGTTTAAGATAAAAACCTCACAGTCCCATTCTGCTTCATATTTTTCCTCCAAGAAACATCCATTTCCTTGGACCTTCAAAGACCAAAGCTTACAATTTTTTGGACACTTTTTTTTTCTTTCAAGTCTTCTTGAAAAACTTGCAGGACTAGACTTGAAAAACTACCAACAACCCTGTTTCATAGGCTACTGCGTTGTTCTTTTCCTGCTTCTGCAGCTTAAATTCTGTTTGAATTTTGAAACATAAAGGCCTCCTAATTAACCTTTTTCATCATGTGCATTAGTTATTGGAAATGTACATACTAATTAATTAAAGGGCTGCTGCAGATTTTGAGTATTGTATAGATAGAGAAAAACAATTACCCAACTGAACATTGTATAAGAATTCAGTTATTAGAAATTAATTTTTATAGCTTTTACTCTGCTTGTGTTGAAAGAATTCCTGGTGGGTAAAATACTGCAGCAATTCCTAGCCTAAGTATATATTAGGCCTTTGGATTCAGCTTAACTTAGCTGCTACTATGTTATATCGGTTGGTTGTTCTGTGGCTTTGTGATGACCATCAGTGTGGATAACCATAATGCACCATTCTCCCTGTACCTCCAGGAGCCATAAAGAGGAAGGTGGAGCTGGACTGGGGCACTGAAGACTCAGAGTACCTTCAGAAGGTAGAGCTCCACTCTGAGGGAGCGCTGAACGAGGTGCGACCAGACATCATCGTCTACAATGCAGGGACAGACATCTTGGACGGGGACCCCCTCGGAGGACTCTCCATATCACCACAGGTAACTGCTCTGACAGGTGCCCCATGTACGTAAATGTGTTCCAGAAGTCCAGGGAGCTGGGGGTTGCTTCAGTGTGCTGTGGATTTGTTAGGTACACCTGTACATTCTAATACAGCCAAATACACCTGTTCTACTATAGAGTCTACTTTATGATGCCTATAATGTTTTGGTTTTGTCATAGAGGTGTTAATTCAGTTATGTTTTAGCAGCTGTTGTTCAGGGAGTACATTGTATCGAGAGGTCATGTGCTAATATTCTGTCCCACTCACGTATGAAAATAGGGAGGACACATTTTTTTAAATGCTTCTCAATATAATGTAGTCCAGTACAATATATAATTGAATTCACACAAAACTACACACTATGAACTTAATAGGAAGTTAAATTTGCTGTATTGCAATATAGTGTACAGGGTGGACCTAATGAAGTGGACCACTGATTTGGCAGGGTCCTTCTTTTTTTAATCACTATAGACTCCTATTTGAAATGTTGGAAGTTCTTTTAATGATATCAATATCCGCCAACACAGAAACACAAGTGAATGGCCATAAATATTAAGATACCAAACTCAGCTGCCATAGCCATGGAGAAGAACCCCGTCAGATGCATATCAGAGCTGTAGCAAATCCACAGCAAATCAGTGTCACAATTGGGAACAAAACAACACACCACAGTTGAATTCATCATTTTACCCAGAAAAAAGGAACATCATCTCTCTTCTTCCTGCTGTTAGTGGCACATGCAAGATAACCTTGCTAAGTGATGAATGTTTGTCACCAAAGTGCTTCCTATGTGTTTTTATGTACAAAAGGATTCAACAAGGAAAGTTTCATGTCCATCCAAGCCTAATTCTCTAATTGACCCTTCCTAAGTCCAGCCCTTTTTTTCTCTGTGCCCCAAAATCTGCCACTGTGCACACTTTTGGATAAATGCACTGTTTTGTCATTGTGACATCCTGTTGTGCAGCATAATAGTATGCAGAATTTGATATTGTATGTATGATCCATCTATATATGAAGCATGGTTATGAGCAGATGTTTGATCATTTCACAGGCCTATAAAAGGGCGATTGGGCTGCCAGTGGCCACTGTAATATTGATTGATGGTGGGCATAACTGTTGAGCAATGCTCCAG
>NW_023339740.1:2816504-2822344 GCF_004916995.1 Morone saxatilis | reverse complement strand
AGGGCGATTGGGCTGCCAGTGGCCACTGTAATATTGATTGATGGTGGGCATAACTGTTGAGCAATGCTCCAGATCAGCTAATAGCAAAATGCAATTGCAGTAGCTGGGTTTCAACCAGTAGAGGGAGGTAGCTATGAATATTTATAGAACAATAAATAGAATTAAAATACTTTTTCACAAAAACATTTGGACCTGAATCAATTAACAACACTACTTAATACCCATATACATAGGTTTTGGGGTTTAGTGACTTTTTAAGTTAGCTAAACACCAGCTAACTAGGTAACTTTTAAATGATTGTTGTAAATTAGCTTGCTATTTAGCTGACGTTTTGCTTACATTAGCTTTGAGATGTAGCTAGTTAGCTAGTATTTTCAACATAGACGAGCCTAGCACATCTAAGTACAGGAAGCTGGCACAGGTTCAAAAAGGGGTGGGACTTTGGAAGGGTCAATTGCTCCTGACTTACTCTAACACTGTCTAATGAAAGAATTAATGAGATTGTAACATCGGAAACCTTGTATGTCTGAAATAACTTCTACCATTTTGCAGCTCCGTAACAAAATCAGGGAGCATATCTTTTAGCATCCTGGGTTTCAGCTTCAAACCTTTGTTGCATTGCTTCCCTTCATCATCTTCCTGCATCTTTCCAATGTGGCTATAATAATGCTTACAATGACAATGGCATAGAACCATTACAGCGGAGGTGCACATGACAAGAAGCAAAAGTTATTCATTTGGGAACGATAAACAAAGTGTTGTAATGTTGCCGCTGCCAGGCTATCAAGAAGACAAATCCATGGGAAAATGCCCCCAAATAAACCTTAACACAACTTCTTTTTTGTCATTTTGGTTTATTTTGGATTTTAGAACCAATCTGTAGCTATGTGGTACAATTCATTAAGAAATCTTTAAAAGTAAAATAAAATTCTTCATCTGCGGTTCTGTAATGGCAGGAAGAATGTAGAAGTGGCAGGCTCAGCTGGGAAATGTCACGTGAGGACTTCATGTAGCTAATTTGTCAGGAAATTTGGAAGCATACTGAGAGCTGATTCGCATGAGCCAAATTTGGGTTTATTACTTCCTGTGTACACAGATTTCCTGCCAGTGATCCTGCAAATTCCAGAGAATGATTGGAGCAAATAAGGTAAATCCGCAGAATGTGTTAGTGGGGATGCTACACCAATATGTGTTGCAGAGCTAATTTTGGATAGGGGCTAGTAAATGGCCTGAAATTAAAAAAGAGACTCTTGGTTCGTGCAGCTTTAATAGTTCTGGTCCAGCATGTGTTTCTGTCATGCCTAATAATGTTTCAAATCAGTCCTTGTGCTCCAAATTTCTCCATAATCAGTGAGATTTTTGACACAAGCTGTTCCCACTCTCAGTCCCAAGACAAACAGGGATGTGTGTTTCTTTCCCACCATATGTGTCGCCCTTATAGGCTTGATGCTCCACAGTGGAGTAGTGAGATCCAACCTCCTCACCCTCCTCAGGGGAGGAAGTCAGCGTAGCTAGAACACCAGCAGCCTGACAAAATTCAGAGAAATCTGCAGCCTTGGATAGACTGACAGAGCGGCTTTTCTCTCGTCTTTCTCTGCCAGGGCATTGTAAAGAGAGATGAGATTGTGTTCAGGGCTGCGAGGCGACGGGGCATCCCCATACTCATGGTGACGTCCGGGGGATACCAGAAGAAAACAGCCCGCATCATCGCCGACTCAATCCTCAACTTGCAGCAGCAGGGCCTGATTGGAGCAGAGGCTTTGGAGGGGGAGGGGTCGTCATCGCTGGTGACCAGCATGATGTGCAGCTCTGGATCTGTTGGATCCAGATTCACTGCTGTCTGAGCCACATTAACCCGCAGGTTAACACTCACAGGTTTGTCATCTACAGCTGTGACATTCAAAGGCACTCAAGCAACTTTATATTGACTGTGTGACAGCTGTGATGACATTGTAAGCTTACTGCTGTCACACAGAAATGTGTTTGAAATGTATGACAGGGGCGTTACCTAATGCTTGTTTGCACATATACAACACAAAAAAGTGTTTGTGCTTTGGTAAATTTTTACATTTTTTATGTGTAAGTTGGCAGTTACTCAAAGGGAATAATCACTAAAAGAGAAAAATGGTAGTGAAACAATAGCGCTCTCCTGACTACAGCTGATTTCATAAGCTCTCACACGCCACAAAAAGAGTTGTTTAAATTTTCATTAGTAAGAGAATGGTGGGTTTTATGTTTAATGTATGTCCGGGGCAGCGTTTTAGAGAGGTATTCTTTCATCTCAGGAAATGTAATAATGTAATTTGTGAAAGATATGATATATTAATAGTTCATGAAATCATAAAGAGGTTTGATGTTCTTACAGATACATGGTAACTATGTTAACTATCCTCCAGCTCGGTTTATGCTTATGGCGGTGATCATTTCTAACTATCACATATAATCTAATGGTGATGTTTAACCTTCTTACGGAAGATAACATAGTATCCATTCCATAAAATTTAGTTTGTTAATTTCTCATATAAATTTGTGTTTTTCTCTAGATAATAATATAATCATTATAGAGCTAATTGTTGTTCATTCATCAACTTCAGCCACTGATGACTGTTTTTAGTAGTTAGCAGTTAATGTTTACAGGGAGGCCAATATGTTTTTACTGTGGATACTAAAGTGTTTTGTCTTTTGAACAAATTTGAAACACTAACTAACATGTGACTGTGAGCACTTTAACTGGCGTATGGTGAAAGAAAGTTGAGCATTCCCAAACTCCTGAAAATCAATGTTCTTGTTGCAGTGTGCCCCCTTGGTCGACACATCAAAGTCCAAAAGCTATAAAGCGTTCAGTGATTAATGAGCCGGGCTGTACAGTGGAGCTTTACTCCTGATTGGTTTGCTCTGGTCAGACATACATAACTCCTCTAATGATGTTTACACATACAGTAGTTGTGTAAAAGGAGGCAAAATAGATCTTTAAAAAGAATGGATCTGTATGATCAATGCAGCAGCTGGAATGTCACGCAGCTTCCAAAAGACACTAAAGACTCTCCATCAAACACAGACAGAATACTAACTGAGTTCTGTACAGGTGTGTGTTTGCGTGTGTGTAATGTTAAATAAGCAATTTGAATTTCTGCCTAAAGTGAAGTGTTAGTGCGCCCTTTCTGTACTCGTACATGAAATACTCATATTGCTGCTTCATGCTAATGCAAAGCTTCAAAAGGTAACTAACTAGCATGCTTGTGGTTTGAAATTCAAGTTTAATGTTTGAATATTTTCATCAAAGGATTATTCTGGTCTAATAATGATGCTGTAGTTACCAAGTGTTGAGATCTGGGAATATGGCGACATCGCTAAGAGAAAAGTCCTATGAGCAGAAAATTAATTGGTAACTATTTTGATAATCATGATTCCAATAAAAAAAGTAATTTTTCATGTAAAAACATTTCATGGTTCCAGCTTCACAAATTTGAGGATTTGCTGCTTTTCTTTTTTAAAAATATAGGACAGTTGAAGATAGACAGGAGTCTGTATTTAAAAAAAATTTCAGAAAACTGGTTAATAACTTAAAATTTTCAGTTGCAACTATTTAATATTCAAGCGCCCAAATAATAAAAACTCTGATTCACAGCTCACTGTGAACTATTTAATGCTATATCTATTCAAAAAAGTTTTCAGCGCCAACAGTAGAATCCTGCTTTTACATGAAAGCATGAGTCATAATAATCTAATGGTATAATAGTACCACGGTCACAGACACATTTATCTTTATTTAATATTTCAACAACATCCTGATGATACTTTTACCAACATAACCTTTTCAATGCAGGACTTGGACTAGAGTATTTTTACAGGCAGAGTCTAATTCCCTGCTGCTGTTGTTGTTTGAAGTTCTGATTCAGCATTTTCTGAGTGAAATCGTGTCAATTTCTGACCCCAGAATCTGTCTTGCAAGGCGACATAATTGAATTTTAGGGTTGCACCATATGGGTTTTGTTTTCAGTCGATACAATAACTGATTGTTACAACACACAAAACACATTTGGCTGGACAGTCAAAAAACTTTGAAGCCATTTCTCTATTTCATTGTTAGTGTAGTTCCCGCATTCAGCCTTTGGGGGGCAGTGTAGTTTATGCACACTTGATGGCAAGAAAGGCTGAGATGTAGTAAGCGTCAATGGATGATGTAATATTGTATAGCTCTGACTGAACCAAATCTAACTGACAGCACTGTTGTTTACACAACCAAAACCAACAACAGTTCTGCCTCTTTAAATGTTTCATCAAAAAGACTTTCATAGAACATCGTCAGAATAAATTATCAACCGATAATTTATCAGTTATAATTTAAGTATTGGGATAATTCATATGAATATAAATTTCCCATAATCGGCGTTTAATTATTGTACATCCCTAGTGAGTTTTAAAGGCACATTCTTCTCTGTCTGTGCCCTACTTTGTGATGAAGGTTCAGTAACAGACATTAAATTAGCCATGCTAATTGACTTCCAGGCAACAACCTGGGGGAGCACAGTCGTCGAAGAGGGATAGATAGATAGATAGATAGTTGCACACATGTTCACTCCTGGGAATTGCACAGCACACCAAGATATGTACTGATATCACAGATTTGATACATCCTGCAGTGCTGAATAAGTGTTTGGAAAGAATCTGGCAAGACAAACACCCAAATTAGAAGAGATGTTAATGTAACTGTGAATGTGGCCACATAGTGTAGATAATAAAACCACATCCTCTGCGCACTTTGTCTGCCACTGCATTAGATGTGTTTTTTTTGCAGCCGAGCAGACCTGAAGTGGCAGCTGGCAGGTGCTGCTGCTGCTGCAATGATTATCTAATGTATTTTCACATTCATTATCTTTCACTGCTCTGGCTTCACTCTGCTGTTTAAAAAAAACGTTGCAAAAGTTAGCAGTGGAGTACAGACTCATGATCATTTAAAGGATTAAAAGGCATGTCTTTGAACAGCATGGAAAGCAGCGTTGCGGTGCTTATCCATGAAGCTGTTTGGACACATTCATAATGAAATGTGAACGGCGGGCAATATTAGCAGTGTCAGTGCTAATTAGCTAAAGCTTTTGATCTGGTGTGCTGCTTGTGAATGTGGCTGAAAGGTTTAGTGCAATCTACCTTTAATTAGGACTCGGAATATATGAATTATTGCCTGTCCTTAATACCCAATGCGATCCCAGATCCCAGCTCATCAGCTCCTTTCTGTGTCGGCCAGTGCTTTAATCGTTTGATTGAATGTTGTGTGCCAAAAATAACACCGAAGTCTTCAAAGCTGTACTGTATGTTTTTTGGGTGTGTTTGCGGTTTGTGCTGACATTGAGAATTACTACTATGCATTCATAATGATATTGAATAAATCCATAACAACCAAATGGTCTGTTTTGTAATTTTTAAAAAATCTTTTAATTGCTTTTACTGCCCATGCTAAAGTATAGTATGTTTGGAAACTCTACTTAATGCTGCTGCTATGTAGCACTGCTTGTCCCATCTGGGTGTTCCTTAAACCCTGCCCCATATGATGTAATAAAGTTGTGCCTTAGTGACTCAGTAAGAAAACATTGAAGTAAAGCCCCTTATGTCATGTAGTTTCCCTGATGCACTGTTTTAGCTCATTTTCTTACCTAGCCTATAGGTGGTTCAGTGGATCGGTCTGAGTCTTGGGTGGAATTATTAAAGGCTCTGCCTGACCACGCCTGTGTTTTCTTTTGGTCTAAATAGACCTCTGCTCAAACTGAAGTTGGGCAGCATTATGCTTGGAATTATAAGCCCCAAACTCAGTGGGCCTCATGCAAGAACATTTTTGTATTCTT
>NW_023339740.1:2814861-2816404 GCF_004916995.1 Morone saxatilis | reverse complement strand
GATGTTTTGGTGCCTTAAGTAAACTCTACTATGTATTAAAGGACCAGTGTGTAGGATTTAGTGGCAGAGTGACGTTATAGATCACAACCAATTTCCTCACCTTCCCTTTCCAAGTGTGTAGGAGAAACTGCAGTGGCTGCAAAACATGCAAAGAACACAAAAGGTCCTATCTAAAGCCAGTGTTTGGCTACTGTAGAAACTAGAAGAGGACCCACTCGATCTGTAGATAAAAACGGTTCATTTTAAGGCCGGGGTCAGCAACCTTTATCTGACATTTGTCTCTGTCTTTCTTTAAATCTTTGAACATTCCTTCTTCCCCTTCTGTGATTATTGGCACTGGTGCACAGTAAGCAACCAGCTTTCCAAGGATACAGATTAAGCAGAGACAATGTAAAGCAAAAATATTTCTTTACTTTCTGCAATTTAAACCATTTCTAAAATCTAAGCTATTCCTTTGCACAGAGTTCCGGTAAAGTTATACTTTCCTCCCCTTATTTTGTCATAATAAAAGATGAATTTCAGGAAGATGTATGTAGGTGTATTCAAAACAGGAGGGGGCTGCCAGAGTGGAGGCCTCTCTGGAGCTGCAGGACCACACAGGGCTCCAGACTGAGCTTTCATCCTTCAATCCACCAACAGCCGCAGAGACATGGCCCTCTGCCCGGATGCAAACCGAACAATAATCAATCAAGCTGTTGACTTATCGCGCCAAGACACACTGCAGTCTTTCAATGTCTAGAGAAAGTGATGATTTTGTGTCTTTGCTGTAAATGTTATCTGTGGATCTGCTTCATCTGGGAGATTCCCCTTCCTCTTTTTGGGGAGATTTAGCAGGTAATTTTCTCAAATAGTAGTTTTGTTTCCAAACATTGCCGAGAAGTGTTTGAAAAGTTGGACCTTCAAGAAATCATGTAATGTGATGATTTTATACCAAAGCATAAAAAGCCACGAGACACTGTTGAGTCCAGCTTTCTTTGGCCAGAGTACTGACTGCTGTTCAGGAAACAGTTTATATTTTACTCTTAGGAATGCTCCAACATTTTGGGAAATTTTTTGACTTGCTGTCTTACTGAGAAGTAGAAGAGAAGCTCAACGTTAAATCATCCATGAGATAGCTGGAGTTTAGCCTATTAACTTATCCTAATCACAAAGACTGAAAGCAGTGGGAAACATAAACATTATTTATGTTGTATCTTGTTAGCTAGCAAAGTAGATCTATACATCCATGAGTTAGCTGGATTTTGAAAGACAGCACTCAGAAAGAGGACTTCTGAAGAGCTACGTATGGTCACTTGGCCTAGTAACTGTAAGCAAATAACATATGCACAGCTACTTAAACCGATATCATGTCTTCTATTTCTACCGGTATTCTAAATGTATATAATCTTTGAGACTTTTAGAATTCTAGCTTGCTTCCATCCATGCTATGCTAGGTTAACAAATGAAAGTGATATTAATATTCTTGACTAAAGTCTGATCACACAGAGAAGCATTGCTAGAATCGCATCGCCAACAAAACCATTATTTTCCTATGGTATGGAGC
>NW_023339740.1:2803059-2814808 GCF_004916995.1 Morone saxatilis | reverse complement strand
TTTGATGCTGTGTACTATGCTGGTAAATAGATTGCCTAGCTAGCTGTTGGACTATGAGAGAACTATGGAGCAAGGGTGCAGTCGGGGGTAAACCTGAGTAAACTCAGTTATCTACTTCTTTACAATGAAGCTAGAGTTTACTCATCTGCTGGAGTCCATTTTTTTGCGCTCAGCCAAGGTGTTTTTGAAGCGCCTGTGGTAAGAGTTATTTCTTAAAACATCATGTTTTACTTTTTTTCACAAATTTTGGTGAAATTAGGCAAATCTTTGAAGCTTCATGTATTCATGTTAGCTGATATCTGTTTTGGGGGTGAAGGCAATATTAACTTTTAACCGTAACCATACCAATCAATACTTAGCCTATTTGTGAGTGACTGAGCAGAACGTAATGGTTGTTAGGAGCAATTCATATTTATCATGGCAGTAAAACAGATTTAAGAAAGAATTTCTGTAACTTAACATGCAGAATTTTGTGTACTTGCTTATCCTTGCTGGATGAAGTTATGGCCATTTTTACTGTGGCTATTTAGATGTAACTAGCTAGCTATGTAGCCCCCAATCCTGGTTAAATCAATCATCTCTCAAACAGATGGGACATTTATTTGAAATGTTGACCAAATCAGAGACGCGAGCATTGATTCAGAGGTCTGGAACTAGGCTACAAATGTAGTCTTTTGGAGCACTGTAAGATATTTTGTGTGTTGTTTATATCCGAATATCTAGGGCTTTCATAAAATTAGTAAAAGAAGACAGAATGTAGCCAAGTGGGGCAGCTGTTTGGAGACTCAGAGGTTGATTACCTGACCCATTAAAAGTGCTCCTCTGGGGAACCGGCTGCTCTTGCTGTGTCGACAGCAGAGAAGTCATGTTCTAGCCCTCATTTGGTCGGCCTGCTGGTGAGCCTCGGATGGGAGCCAGGCATTTTTATTCATCCGCCCCAGACAAAGCTGTTGGGGAAGTCTCTGAAACCGCCACAAACACTTGGAGAAACGGCTGTCCACATCCAAGTTGCCACAGTCAATTAGGAGCACAGAATTAGGAAAACAATAGGTCTTTCATAACAAGGCAGAGTTTATTAAGTGTTGAATCTTTTTCTACGCTGCAAATACACTGTTACAGTTAAACAGCATGTAGAGAAGCTTGCATGATAATACTGAAGCACTCACAATATCCTTTTGATAAAGCTAATTTTTATGTAATAATTTTGCATGATCAAGAGCAGGTAAACTTTTCTTTCACTCAATGAATTAGCAAAATCTGTATCTGTATCTAAGAGTTTATTTCATATTCATACACTGTAGTGGATTTTTATTGTGATTTATGGGCATACCTGAAACATCTGCAACAGCTTTTAAACTGATAATTTAGCCAATTGTTCTCCAAATTTCTTCTACAAGACAGACAGTCCTTCGCCTGTATCCAGACTGTAGCTGAGTGTCTGCTCTAACACTTCTAGTACTTCATTATGATTGATTCAAATATTGGCATATAAAAAACTCCTTTCAACTTTGGGGAGATATTCTTCCAGTTAATGTTTTTTTATCATTCTGTGATGGCATAACACATCCAGATGGTGCCGCCTGGAGTCTCATTCACACTCCTGCTGTTGATGTTTCACATCTTGCATCCCAGGAATTTTGGCTATAGACAAAACAGAAAAACCTAAGATAAATGCAAGCCACTCAACGTCGGGCCTTACAAATGAGCAGGAGCAGGGCTCGGGATTTAAGTACAGTAATTCTGTACTTACCTTGCAGAGGATCTTTAATTGCTCTTTTTTTAGTACTGACATAATTTGACACACGTTACACAGGATGATCAAGAGAGAAATCCAGAGTTTGGACATCTGAATCTGAATCTGACCCCCAGATTGGTTAGGCTGTGATTGTAACCTTGCGAGGCAGCTGGACTTGTGAAATCGTAAGCTCACGAGATCATGTGAGAATCCATCTTTTCAGGCTTCAGTCGACACACTGGTGTCCAGTCACAGTGGTACCAGACAAATAAATGTCCCTGTAAGGAACTACTGGCAGCTACTGGCATGAACTGTAGGCGTGGTTTAACGCTAGGTGTTTGTGACAACATGTGAGAAGTTTGTCGAAACAACAGTGGCGGCTGCCATAGAGCCAATGGCCAGAACAATGAAAATAAAACGCAGGATGTGCTAAAAAAAAGTAGTCCATTCTATATTTTAAATAAATATTTCTAAACACATTCAATTATACTCATCACTGCTACTGTCTGCTGTCCATGTGAGATGCTCCCTCTCATTATATCCTTATTATCTTTTTCTGCTCCTTCTTTTTTGTAAATCCTTAACAGAGGAAACTGAAAACTAAAATGATACTAAATCAAAGCTGCATGAGGCAACTGATTGGGGCTACTGTTTATAAAGACAAGAGGGTCAAGAGGTCTCTTATGTCTTATTTTACTGGAATATGTCAGTGGTGTTTACTGCACAGTGACATATTAATGAAGAAAAACTGTGCAGCATTTTTAAGAAAGTTCCCTGCTGTTCCTGTAGTTATACATACATCTTCATTTACCTCCCATATGAGAATGAACAAGGGATTAATCAACAGAATTGGCGTGCTCCTGACTCAGCTGCCACGCTGTCCCTGCAGTGGAACCATAAAGGCAGCACATGCATCCCGCTGTTCCTGCCATCTTTGAAAAAACCCTCCTAGTGGCTGGAATAGAGGGACAGTCAGGGACTTTTAGAAGGGTTATCAAAGTCAGTGCTGATGCCAGAATACCTTTAAGGAAGAGATCAAATGCTAAAGCATGTGCTTTTGTTCTGAAAATGTATGCTTCAAGCGCTTTTGCCATTCTGTAACGTACCCTCATGGGTGTTTGAACTTCTCTTTGTGCCATACTTCTTCCCTGATGCATCCCAGCATATGCTGTAACAAAGATAGGAGAGGTTAAACATCTATGAAGTTTTAGTTGAATAAAGAGTTTCAGATGGCCTGTGTATTGTCATAATGAAGCAGATGTCAACGGGGGAAAAAGCTTTTCCGTAGGGACAATAGCACCTTGAGAGGAGAAAAGCCTCCACAGACTTCCTGTACGCCTCTACTTTCAACTAGAAACTGAAGAAAGGAAAGCACTCAGTCTGCAGAGAGTGCAGGAAGTTGTGAGACACTGATTAGCTGCTGAGACAGATGGAATTAGCTGCATTTCCAGTGAGATCCTGCAGACTGCCTACAGCCTCAGTTCCCAGGGGCCTCAGCAGGGCTCTGGATCACATAAGATGCACCCTGAGAACATGCCACAAGGCGGTTCCCTAACTTCTATAACCAGTTCTTGGACCACATTAAGGACCCATGCAACATGAGAATTACTAGCGTCTCTCTTCTTACATACTTTGGAAGTGAAGAGAATATCTCTGCTGATCAGAGGCCTCACTCATCCAACTGTTTTGCCCACAGCTTCTTTTTGTAGTTCTGGGCCAACTCAAATCCAGCACATACTGTACCATCCCAAGTGATGGATTCCTTCTGTATGTTTTCACATCATTAACCAATCAGATGTGCGCAAAGTCCCTGCAAAGAAGGAGATATTTGCTGGCAAGCTGAGCCAGTGGAGGTCAGGAAAGGCCCTAGGGCCAGATGGCATCCAGGCACGGATACTCAAACCCTGCACCATGGAGCTCTCTGAGGACTGCCTATCTGACTAATGAAAAGCACGTCGACTAAGATTTTTTTCTCAGTGACTAACAGTTAAATCGACTATTAGGGGGCAGCCCTACAAGGAAATATTCTTGATTAAACAACAGTGTGTGGATCTGTTCACTGTCTGCTGCGTCCCATTCATGTATACAATGAGAGCAGAATATCTAGTGCTTTGTAACTACTACACAAATAAAGGAAACTGAACTGGACTAATACGCAAATATACAAATGTAGATGTCAGTTAAAACCTGGCTTGTATGTTTAAATAACCTTGGTTACCCCAGTGCTGTCATCAGCCCTTTGCCAGCAGAATAAGCAGCTCCATTAAGACACAGCCCTGGGAAAGGCTGCTACATAATCTGGTGCTGAAACATGCATCCACGTTGAGACTGTTTCCTTTAGGCCAATGTTCAGGGATCTTTTCCTTTTACAAGACCAGACCTCAATACTTGTGAATTTTATTGAGTGATTCTTTGTACAAAAGTACACTGCGATTTGTAAGGTTTTACAGCCAATCCATAATGTTTTAAATTTTCTCAGATACTCAGTGTTGCCAAGCCGGCCCTGCCGAACTAGAGTGATATATTATGAGTAATGTATAAAGCTCTTCTCGTAATGTAACACATGGTTGGCACTTTGCCTCAGGCTCTTGCCTTCAACTCAGTGGACACTCACGTCACAGTGACTGAGACCCAGATGCGACCCTGGTGTCTACACACTTTTAACATTGTGTGTGTTCCTGTGTACACATGCACTGGTGATTCCAAGGAACATTGTTTCCAAACCCCAAACTGGAACTACTTTCTACCAAAGAAACAGGGAAATCTGTTCACAGTAAAGTCTGTCGAGTAACTGGAACATCGCTGTTTACAAAAACCCCTAAAAAACTACGTCCTCAATCAACCTCATGCTATGAGTGATGGGGTCTTACATGGACATTTTCTGCCAACATTCATCAGTTTTCCCATGAGAGATTTTTTGTATTTGTGTTTTGACTCTGTTCTTGTAACTGGTTTGAAGTGGAACAAATGGTGATGTCATGTATTTCTTTGCACCAATTAGAATTCAGCAATATGTTCGTGAAAGAGGCAGGTGTATGCCGCGGGTCTGCAAACAATGGGAAGTTAGTCATTGTAGTTTGGCCTGCTGATTTGACCCACTTACTAACTGGGTGTGCTGGGACATGCAGCTCGTGGAGGCAAGCCTATTTGGATAGCACCTTTCAACAATAAGGCAATAATTCAAAGTGCTTTACATAAGACATAAAGGCATCAAGACAAGATAAATAAAAGGCACTAAAAATCAAAATACATAAATAAAGAGTAGAATAAAATCGAACACAAAAGTAAGATAAAAACTTGAATAAATTGAGACAGGTTAAATAAGAGAATAAAAATGAGCCAAGAATAAACATGGTTCCCTAAAATGATTGAATTGCACTCCTCTGAGTCAGTCTCAGTCTAATCTGAACACACAGACATAAAACACATTCTTTTTGATTCAGTGTGATTACACTTTCCTGAGGATGTCATTATCTGTGATGCGTTTGTAGAATAAATGTCCATACATTTGCTCAGAAATCTTTATAACTGCAGAACCACAGAATTTTTCACACAGTTTTTCATTTTTCTTCAAAATAATACAGTAATATTAGTCTTTACATGGTTACAGTGCAAACTGGAGCTGCTAATGGCTAATTTGTCATACTTTTAATGGTGCCAATTGGCCCAAATGTAAACAGATAAAGGCTTAAGAGATGGGACTTCATTTGTAGCCCACAGCGTAACTCACTGAATCCATGGCAGCATTATACTTATACTTTACATCCTCCAAAGCATTGTGGGAATTGCCGTTACCAAACCTACAGCCTGATTACCCACCCCCTTATTGTGTCTCCAGCAGTGAGGATCCCCCTCTGTACCCTAACACTGTATGGTGCAGGTCTTGTGTAATGAAACAGACTGTTTTTTTTCCTTGGCAGATCAGTGGACGTTTTGTGAAGTGGTGCAGTGTTGGTAGTTGGGCTTATGATTGATTTCAGTGCGCCACTCTGGCAACATTAACTGTGGTGTCCCTCAAAGGTCCATTCTTGGCACACTGCTTTTCTCACATATTCACAAAAACATCTGTCTGATTGTATTAATTCCATTACATTTAAGCCAGATCATCCAGATCCATGATGCGGTTTTCAGCTCCTTCACCAACTCCAACTGGTGCAGAGCGCATATATCCTCAAGTGTTCCCTTAGATCAGTGGATGCTGGTTGCTCCCAGATCCCTGCTTGTGACCGTAGGTAACAAGGCCTTTGCTGTTAGAGACCCAAGACTGCCTATTGCCTATACAAAGCGCCTTGTAGCCTGGTTCAGAAAAGTGCAATATAAATAAACATTGTTATTATTTGTTGTTTTAACATAATATGTCGTTAAAATATTAAACAATATGAAAATACTAACCTTTGTCTTACAAAGCTAAGTATTTGGTCATAAATCTGACCAAAATCTTTTCTTCATTAACGATTAACTCAAGAAAAGTCTATGTTGTTAACTTGCTGATACACATAAATAATGCCTGGTGTATCATTAGTAATCATGTGCTTCCACTAAACACCAGAACAAAACTATCTATCTAATCCTGCTGAGACAACAAAGATGTCCATTTGAGACACAAGCAGATGTTCTGTGTTTTAGTGCCCCCCAGCTCAGGACTTCCAATATGGCTGCCTGGGGGTGCATTATGTCATCCAAAAGCCCTTTTTATCATCATGTTTGAATGTCCTGGAGCAAAGACTTCACATCAACATGTTTTGAATTCACATATACAACTAACAGTCCTTAAATGTAATGGAATTAGTACAATCAGAATTTTTTTGTGCTGCCATGTCACAGCCACGTTTATTCATCTGGGATGACACAGGTCAGCTATGCAAATTTCACACATCATTAAACCGAACACAAACCTAGAATGTCCTAGGGATCCGGTCAGGCAGATCGGATCTGGCACATTGGGTTTCATTATATGACCCCAAACTTTACACCATGCATACCCAAACAGTTTGTGAAAAGCGACACGCAGAATGCCATGTAAATACCTCTTTGGGGACTGGGAAAAAAGTGATGCAACATGGTCATCACCTGCTGTAATAGCATGACTCTCAACACAAACAATGGCAGCTTTAAGGGGACATGTTACAGTTTCTGCCTCTCTGGCAGACTGAGGTGTAGCGCTCGAGGCTGGCTCATGTGGATCTGCTGACCATATGGGAAGAGATCCTTTGAGCTGTTTTACACACAATCACAGCTTTTTTGAATGGCATTTGGGGTTGCTTTTAAACAATGGTGTACTGTCGACATTCAGTGTGACTGCTGATTGGGTTGACATTTGCAGAGTTCAAGGGCTACTCATTTGAATAGCTGTTATAATGATGTTAAATGATGGTAAAAACACACACAGGCAAAAGCAAACAGTTCTTTACAAATGAGCAAAAATGGCACAGCTTTATTATTGTTTTTCCAGTGCAAAGTAACATGCAGGCTTCAACAGCTTTTAGCAAATCAATATCACTCAATACAGTTTATGTTTATTATGTGTAAAGTACAGATATGAGGATTTTGAAAACTGTGGGGAGGAATTTTCCAAAGCAAACAGGATCATATCTGACCTTAACAGAGCTTGTCCGACAGCAGCAACTTTTACTGATCTTTCTCTTAATTCAAGGGAAAGGTCAGCATTGTGACATGTTGAACTGCTCCACATTGCAGCAGTATTGTTGTTTTTCTGCAACAAGAACCCTCGCTGAGAGAAGGAACAGCTGACTCCACTTCAGGTGTTGGTTTTGTTTTTCCTGTTTAAAGGCTGGCTTTGTCCTCCAGCTTAGCGCCGGCTTCCATCACCACAAAGGGTGATGGCAACGGAGGCCATGGATGTTCACTTCTGCTTAAAAGTCCATTCATCAGCTCACGACAGGAATGCATCTTCCTGTCAACACAGGGGGTTTGAATCAGTGCTGCTGCAGCCCGCCTTCAGAACTGCAAAGGTTAAAAGGGTGAGGGAACATTTGAGGTAATGTGTAGCTCTTGATTTCAGAGTTTTACAGTCTGAAACTTCTGACTTGTAATGCCATGGCTGAGTTTTTTTCTGCAGTGTAGAAGGCTGAAGACACAGGGAGCCAATTTGGAGCAACGCATAATTTGGATGCCTCCTCCGTATCGAGCAACATCCCTGGAAACCAAAGCTCCCTGCCGAGCGCCTGCTGGTAGCCCATGCATATTTCATGAAATCAGAAGCTGATTAACTGAATGGGTGTGAATTGTTGCATTCAACAAAACAATCACTAATATAAAGAAGCATCGTTTTTTAGTTAAAATCCAGGTGGAACACAGTTTTAGATAAGACATGACCACGCACTCCATGACCTCTGCTTTTCACACATACAAGACGCCTTTAACTTGTTTAATAACTTAACACAGACTCAGCATGTCATTTGGACCTGTCAATTCATGAATTCAAAATAAAAGCCCCTCTACAAACTGCTATTTTGCAACCTAGGGAAAGATTATACCTTACAACTGTTATTGGCTCATGTAGAAATTATATCAGCTATATAAGCTTTATTAGCTAGGACTTTTCTTTTTATACACATGATCATGTAAGAAATAAATTGTGGCATAGGCTACAAAGACATTCACCTACAATGTAAGATGATGTAAAAACCTGAGGCACATAGATTACATCTAAACCAGTGGCTCCCAACCGTTTTCCTTAAAGGACCCTTTTCTATCCTTCTATAAACTAGACCAGACTCAGTGTCATACTTTATGGATATTTTATATTCTATTCAAAACTGTACAATGAACCCAAATAATGAAGTTTGTGTTCCCTGTTTAGGGAACTTTTTATACATTTCTCTGTCTGTATTATGTATCGTATCATTTTTAACAATCAAACAGACTTACTAGGCTTCTTTTTTGACAAATTCAGTGTGTCACTGATGATTGGCCATTGTTCTATTAAACAATTTACATTGACTTTTTCTTCACAGAACCAAATGCTGAGATATAGTCCTACTGTGTATATTTTTTAAGTTTTCTTACACTAGGATACTAGGATTAAAACTGTTTCATTACATCTATCTATGCATTTCTCATGTTGCTTAATCAGATTCTCTTCAAACGTGTTATTAAAGCTCAAGCTATAGTCTCAGATACTCAGAAAACTTTGGCTACTCTCTTCATCTACAATAGATCTCCAATCCAAAACAGGCATCTCTGCCTTCTTAGGTCTTTAATGTCATAGGAACACAGTCTAATATCTGTTGGTCATATGGTTTCTGAAATTATGAATCAATAGACAAAATGAGATGAAATTAAATTAAATTAAATGATAACAGTAGAGACATTTTAGCCATCTTACATTTGCTCATCAGAAAAACTACTGCAGAGGATATGTAAAGGTCCCCAGAAAGCCCATCGTAGCCGTCTTACTCACTGACTGACCAAATAACTAGACATCACCTGCTGGTGAGACAGGAAATTCAGCACACACGTGTTTCGCTCCTTTTTGTTTTGTTTTTAATGCAGTAAGACCGTATCAATAATAGTATCCTGGTGTGCGCTGGAATATATTTTTATTGCCTGGTGTACTTGGTTTGCTCTGCAGCCAGCTGGAACACAGAAGAGAAGAACTGCTGTGCACAGGTGTTTTTCTACCTCATACATTTTTACTTAATTAAGGACGTGGCTGCTCTGAGTGACAGGCGGGTGCCGACGCAGGCGGGTGCCGACGCAGGCGGCAGTTTTCAGTAACCAGGCTCATTCAGCCCGCCGCAGCTCCACCCACACTCTGCGTTTTTGCCCATTTTTGGATTAGGAGTCGGCGGAGTCAGGTCTGCCAAGATGTCGATGGCAAGAGCCAACACCACCATATGCATCATCGTTTTTAGAGTTTTTTTATCCGATTTTATGCATATGGTGGTGTGTTCGTTATACAGTTTTCTTAAATTAAGCCCTACCATTGACACACTGATTAGCGTAGCTTCAAGCTTTTTGCTCATACACCTTCAGTGAACCTCACAAAATATGAATACTGTATAGGTTCCCATGCATGCATTACCACACAAACCTCATACCACCTCATTATATGCTTTCACTTTTTTGACTTCTTTATACAACCCCATACAGGCACACACCAATCTTTTTAATGTTTAATGCTAAATTCTCCTCTCACTTATTAATTCCTCTGCAGTCAACAACATGCTATTAATCTCAATCAGTGCACGCAGGATAAAAGTCTCCAGCATCCTGTTGACTGGCACAGGCAGCAGTCAGAGCACATGTCTGTCAATGCCCTGCTTTCTGCTCACCCTGCTCTGTCCAAACACACTGTGCTGCCAAACAAGACAGGTCAGCCAGTAACTAAGAGAAGCTGACACTCTGACAAACACAGACAGGGCATTATGACGCTCCTTTGCCCAATTTGGCAAGTTTTATTCAGCCAAATTGGTTCCGATTTGGTGAGTCACTGTTTTTAATTAATCTAAGTGGAAAGTTTCACTCCATTTTGAACAGCACAACAGCCAGAGGGGCAAAAAGGTGACCGAGGTATTAAGCTTTTGTTTATCTGCCCAGGTTTTGGTTTAACTCGGGTCTTAATGCTGGTGCATGTGCAGCACATTCTCAGAAAGAGATGAAATACGTGTGCAGAAGCAAATGCAGATGGAACACAGCGTGGGTTAGCTCCATAAAGGGTTCACCTGAGTCCTTTAAAGTCTTGATTTCAGCACATATTATTCCTCTAAAACAGCCCACTGACAGTGTGCTTTGCATTTGCTTTTAAAAGGGCCCTTGGTTTCCTGACCCAGTGTTAAGAGAGTCAGTGACATGGGGCAGGGCCACTGTGTCCCCTACAGTGCCGGGCTAATGGAGATTCCAGAGCACGACACCACCCACTTCCCTTCTCTCTTCAGAGTTCACTTTTGTCCTGTGAATCACTGCTCTGTATCCCTCAGATAACCCTGCATATTGAGGTCCATGTGTAGGTCACTCCTCTTGTAGAACCGTGCACTAGAGGCATTATTTTTTCTTTTTGCAGAATGAGGTATTTTTCAGAGTTGCTGGCAGAAAGAATCAGCGATGCTGCATTGATGTTTTGACCAGGTATATCCTAAACTACAGAGGACGTACTGTCAGTAACTCTGTGTTTTGCAGGAAATAGGAATTTGCAGTTGAGCTGATGCCAGAAGTTGATTACAACATGCTGCACATATCATGGTCGTTCACAGAGAGGCAGCTATTTCCAAACTTTTTAGTCTCACAGTCCAATACACATTACCGTCTGAATATAGTTAGTCTGGAAGTGATTTCATGCATTTATTCACCAAAACCAGCAACACACTGACTGAGTCAAGTACATTCCAGAAATTTCATATCTCCATTGTGTCCCACGGTAGTTTAATTCCCATCACAGCTAAATAATGCCATTCAAGGACAAACCAAAATCCATAAGCATTATAAAACAACTACCTAACACACTGCTGCGTGTGTAAAAGACGGATGAGGAGATCATTTGCATGATAATGATTTCAGCTGCAGCCAAACAGGATATTGGTGACCTGCGTGTGAACTGCTCAGCAGATGGAGGTGGTATGTTGTATGTGACTTGCCCTGTGTAATGAGGGGCCTGCATCATTAGGTGGCTAATGTGCCCCATCCTGCCTTTTGTGTGTCACTCAGTCAAAAAACAAACAAAAAGAGGATATGTTGCAGCAGAAGTGGACAATAGCTAGTTAGTCCCCCAATCACAGGAGGCTCACACATTACATGACAGCACAAAGAGATTTGTATTCCAATAAAGGCCTCATTATGCTTCAAGCAAGCCCAACCATGGCTGTTTATTGCTGTAAGGAAACTGCAGTTATTCTTCTGGCAATTTTTAGTGGTTGCTTAACAGTGTTGGGCAGTAACTCATTACTAGTAATAATATAACAGTAATAATATCACTTTCCCCATTAACTAGTAGTGTAACTAACTACTAATACAAGAGGAGGAGGAGGGTCATCGGTTCAAGTCCCACAGACCACA
>NW_023339740.1:2796231-2802932 GCF_004916995.1 Morone saxatilis | reverse complement strand
CCCTGTTGCATGTCCACAAGTGCAGAAGTGTGTATTTCAGCCTGTGTGTGTGTATAAAAAAAGAACAATTTCCCCTAGGGGATTAATAAAGTATATCTTCTTCTTCTTCTTTTTCAATATCACATGTGTGCACCCAAAATTAATTAGTTACTTAATTATTTTTGTTGGCACCCCCTAATGGTCTTAAGTCCAACAATCCAATCCCATGTTTGGATTCATTTTTGTAATCATGGAGGAAACTAGTTTGGAAGATGGAAACACTCAGCAGCTGGAAATATTCCATTACTTTGATTTCAACCAAAAAGATTTTTATCGTCATAAGTTTGAATTTGGGGAGAAAGGACACAATGACCAATTTTGTGTGGAGTAGCAGAATATGACTAGTAGTGTAACCAATTACTGTTGGCAGGGAGTATTGAGTATAGTAATAATATTACTTTTAAAATAGTAACAAGTAATGAGTAATATATAATATTGTTATATTATTGTTATATTATATAACACTGTTAACAGCTTCAGGTGCATCACTACCACCCTCCAGACTAAAGACAGGCTTATGGCGATTTGCATGATGTCTTACAGATGTGGCTAAGTATAAATGAAAGTGTATTGAAAAACATCTGAATCTGTCTTTCTGTAAGACGTAACACCACCCATTAGTAGCTGTGGTTACATAATTTTATTTCCGATTGAAGATTTTGGGCCAACTGTTTACATAGGATGTGATCTAATGCAGTCTGGTGTTTACATGTGCCGATACATTTAATCAGAACAGCTGTGTGCCATGCACAGAAGTAATTTTTTTATTTTATTTGGGCTTGTCAACCAATTTAAATCAGAATATTAGGCTACATGTAAACATAGTTAGTGATGTCAGCTTTTGGACCAATGGTTTAGTAAATAAGGATGCTGCTTGCAAACTTGTTATGTCCAAGCCAGTAAAGAACAGTTGGTACAGGTTCACTCATCTTTTTCTCTTTTTTTGCAAGTATCTCTTTATTGTTTTATTAATGGCATTCCAAAGTTTGACAAGCAAATCTTAACTCAAGGTCAAGTTCAAGGACAAAAATCAACTTTCACACTCAACAGTGAAAAACAATAAATACTACTGCTGTTATTGTGGTCATTATGATGAAAGCAGTCAAGTGTCAGACTCTGTATCCTGATGCCCATGCCGCATTTCCAACGTAGCTCTGAGGACATGATAACCTCTTGGCACACAGTCTCTGAAAGTTCTTGCCAGAAGTTCCTCTGCCGGCACTGTGACAGTCTCATAAGCCTTTTGAGGTTCCATTTTTAAGCGTCTTGTCAATGTTGTTCTCTGCTGACTTGTGTACTCCCAGAACTTTTTATTTGGGAGGTAACATTCAACTAAGAGTGTACTCCGCGTCTTACCCAATGTCAGCTGGGATTGGCTCCAGCCCCCTGCAACCCTCCCAAGGATAAGCGGTTGTAGATAAAGGATGGATGGACTATCTTCAAGTACATCTTGCACATAATATGTAACATGACCTCACTTTTCTCCAGCTCCAGCTGTTTTGGAGAAGACGGTGATAGTAATCTAAATTTCAAGCCACATTTGGAAAGCTGCCTTAAGACCATTCCATTTTCCTATCACATCTTCATATAAATGTACTGAACTCTTATACAGAGTCCTTACATAGGTACAGCATGTTTCACTTATATGTCATTTAAAGTATTGATACATTACTTGCAACCAATTTCCAAGTGGAACTCAAAAATGGGCCCAGACCAGATGATGGTAAAGCCGTTTGCAAGGCCTCTGCCAAGCCTCTCTTCAGTAAACCATAGGAGAGGGACAGCAGTGAGTCTTGAGCCAGATGCTCCCCGCTGACCCCACACATGAAGCCTGACTCCCTGAGGCCTCCCCGGCTATTTCAAAGCCTCATCTGCGTCTGACGGCTTTCCTCCGGAGATCACACTGGGATTCCACAAATCTCACCCATGCGTTGGCGAGTCCCACTCAGTGTTTTATAGTGGGGCTGAGCCTGATCCTGTTATGCAAAACCCAAGTTTGTTCGGTCCACCATGGCAACCCCTCTCTGATCTTGTTATCCTACGCTGTGGCATTTGTGCGACTTCAGACAAAAACTGCACTTAACTCCAGGGAGCCGCACTGTCACAGCCTATCTGTGAAAAGTAAGGCAGCTGGCTCACAGTACAGTAGATTCAATAAAGAAATGTAGGCTTACAAGCGAGTTCTGACATGTCCTTCCACTGACCCAGCACTGAAACACTTTGAATGTGAGTCCTCTATTGTTTTACCTCATCTCTCATCTCTAGTTGAAAGCCAGCCCACTCCCCTGGCAGTGGTCTTATCTGTGATCAGAGCCGATCTGTTTATCACAGCACCGACCACCGCTTCACCCCAGGCCCTGACAGCTCCTCATTAGGACCTTTATACGGGCTGCTGGGAGGGGTCCAGACTGCTGACCGGACCACTGCGCTCCAGCACGATGAGTGAGTGCGTTCAAACATCCAGCATGCCACATTTTATTCCAAACAACACTCCAGGCGCTCTTTGAACTCAGACGTCCTCTGGAGGTGGACCAAATTTACGATGCCCCCCCCCCCAAAGGGGCCACTTCAAATAAAGTAAGGGGTGTCGTAGATTGGTCTTAAGCTGTAAAGTGTCTTCTGCCATTTGCTGCTGCACGGTCACTCCCTCCAGAAGGTGAAAATTTATGAAAATGACTGAGGATGAATGATTTCTATGCCACATGTGAATTTAAAGACGTGCTCGCTTTAATGACATGCATCTAAATCCCTCCAGCGAGCAGGTAGGGATCAGTGTGGTAATTAAAAACAGGCCTGGATTTGAAGATCTGGTCTTTTGTGAGTGGTTGAGATAGCCTATGGCCTTGTGTCACGCATGGACTGCGAGCGGCAGGACATTGACAGACAGCAGCATGAGTAATGATGTGAGCTCGTGTTTAGCCAAGGTTACGGCCTTCCATTTAAGAGGAACACGCAAGATCCTTAAAACACAGCAGTGGACAGCAGCTTAAGTTTACCCTGGTGGCCAACAACATGGCTCTAAAGGAAATATACAACTGCACAGTAACTCTGGTTATACAGTACGACTACTACAGTAACATAAATATGAGACGACAAATAGAGTGGAATAATAAGCTCAACCTTATCTTTCTTTCTAGGCTGATATAAGCCCTATGTGAGTTGAAAGTAGGTGACCACAGTGGTGTACGTGGAATTCTAAGAGGGAAACCTGATTTTTACACACGCTTCATGCTCCCCTATTTCTTTATTTTCTTTCTGTCTTGCGGAGTGTTGGAAGATAGAAACCACTCTGAGGTTTTTGTGTTATTACAGAGCTGGAGCTGTGAACTGATTAGCCTTTCTTAGGATAAAGACTGAAAGCAAAGTGGAAACATTTAGCCTGGCTCTTTCAAAAGCCTCTGAGGCAGGGGTGGATCTAGAGAAATATTCATGGGGTGGCATGGAGACTTTAATGGGTGGCAGAAAAATATTCTGATTTAATCACAAACAATCGAATAAATCAATATTTGCTTGGAAAATCTCCCAAATCATGATATTTGAACTAAAAAACATTACATTATTGTGGCACATTAGTTAGCATTAAATAGAAATATCTACAGGTTAATAAATCGTTTATTTATAAATCTTCAGACATTTTTCAAAACACTTCATTGAATTTAAGCCTATCACTTATAATGTGGCCATAACAGGTGATTCAATTAATTCCTTTTTTAACTTTTTCAAATTAATTGTGTTATATTGTGTAATGTGTTAGCATGAGAATGAGCTGTTTTTATCTACAGAGGGAGCAGCTCTTCTTCTCTGGAGTCCTCCATGTTAAACCCAGAACAGACAAACCTGGGCACTAGTTAGGGCCTTTTGCGTCTTTTGTGGTCAATGTAGTTTCTCCTACATGCTTGGAAGGCTGAGCTGTATTCAAATGGTCCTACACACTGTTCCTTTAATGGACTATATACTGTAAGTCTCAGCCAGAAAGTGAAAAGGCACGTATTGCAAAATATGGAACTATCCATGAAGTTATACATAGCATATGTAACAAGTTCATGTGTGCCTTTATCTCTTGTTGTTAAAGAAAATGTATCCGTTTATAGTTTATTTTTGACTGGATGGATCCATCCTATTATTCCTCATATTTTCTATGACTAATGACTATTTCAGTTTCCTGCAAAATAATGTCTTTGCATGTCAATTTCTTGATTTCAACCAACCAACTAACCCCTAACCCAACCAAACAGTTGTTGAGTGCTGCTAGCTTATAATTCTGGCAAACTAAGCTAACTTTCGTCTTCTGGCCTATATTTATTTGTGTAGGAGCCATTCTGTTTCTCAGTTTGTTTATCAGGTATGTATTACTGCATATTTGGTTTTATTCCATGATTAATATTTGCCTTTTTTGTTGCATTTTTTAAAATCCAGATTTCCCAATGGTTGCTATAAAGTGCTGTGAATGACACTGAATGCATTTCCTGTCTCATAATCTTTATCTTCTGTTGTCATTAAGAACATGGATAGGTTTTGTATGTTAGACTGTTTTCTGTTATGTAAATAAATTATCTTGCATTAAAAAAATATCTTTACAAACATTTCTTCACATCACTAACTTATGGAAGCCCATTTCCTCCAATGTGATGGGGAAAAAGGATTTTGTAAGTCATTATAATGAGAAACCTTCTCAAAATATTGACTTAGTGTGTCAGAATAATGATGAATGATGATCAATATTTTGACTTAGTATCTCTGAAAAATGAAAAACCTGATCAATATTTTAATTTAGTATTTCAATATTTTAAATAAGCAGCAAATAATGACTTAGTGCCAATGTGACGAAACAAAAAGATTCTGTAAGTTATGTGAGAAACTATGTCGTTATTTTGAGCAGCTAAGTCAATATTTTGAGAAAGTTTCTCATTATAAACACTTACAGATTCATTTATTTATTTGTTCGTCTCATTGGCAGAAGTGGTAACTTTTTCAACTACCCATGAGCCTCCTCTTCCTCCTCCTACCTGTTGGACTCTGTAGGCCGGCCCTGCCAGCAGTTGGGATCTCCTCCGGAGTCTCTGGCAGGGGAAACATTTCGCACCTCCCCCTCCCTCCTCCTCCTCCTCCTCCTCCTCTTCCTCCTGCCTGGTCCCAGCAGCGCTGCGATGGTCAAAAGGTTCACACTTGCGGCGCTCGGAGGACCGGCATCAGTCCGTACACAAGGTAACACAACTCGGTGTCTACCGACTGCTTCACTCGTTAAACCGTCAAATGTGTCCGCAGCGTTCCACCGACACTCTGTCCGCCTGATTAAAACACACAGAGGAATCCGTGGAAGTTGTGGTAAGAAGTTTTGAGTCGCTCAGAACGGATTCCTTTTAAAACTTTACTTTGATGGAGGAATGCATTACTGCTGAATGCAATCTTGCAGTGAGTGCTAAAGCTGGGTATGTTTTTCCAGTTATCAGGTGGAAAGTGTGACAGGTCGCAGTGCAGTGTGTGCACAACACTCACTGAAGAGGAGAAGTCTGTTTAGATTGTTTTGTGTCTGCGTCTAATCTGGTGTTGCAAACGGTTACTTAAAGACTGAATACTTTAATGTTGCTAATTGCATAGTGTGAGAAATGAAACTCCAGAAGACTTATTAAACTTTTATAATATCTATTATATGTGTTGCTATTGTCTACAATAAACAACCATAAAGCAATCTTAGTATTTAACTCTATTTTTAATATACCCCTGTATATTATAATCTACCTGTATGTATTCCAGAGTAAGTTAGATAGTCTTTCCTGCAATGCAAAGGTGTTCAGCATCTGTCTGAGAAGTTGTCCTGTTACAGTGAAGAATCCTCTTATTGTTGTCCATGTTGGCAGAGCTGCATGACATCAGGGATTGTTTAGAGATCAGCTGAGTGTATGTATGTGTGTGTGTGTGTGTGTGTGTGTGTGTGTGTGTGTGTGCCCAGGAGAGAAAACAGAGGAATCCCCCATCCCTCACTACTCTGGGAAACACCAGGCTGTGGAGACCTCTCAGTTTGCATTCTTTTGCAGCTTTGCCTCGCCAGCTTTTATTATGTATAGTACAGTAACACACTGCGTGTCACATCCAGTGACAGAACTGCTGTGATCCTCACACTCCTCAGGCTGGAAATGAGCTCACTTTAGCAGCAGAGGCCTTTGGGGGGCGGGATGGGGCTAGTTATCCCCCTGGGGAGGCTGTCATAGTAGCTCCAACTGTGGAAGTTTAGAGAAAGAAATTCCAATTATTCAACTCGTCTTCTTTTTCTCTGCTTCGTAGGTTACGTTTTGTGGTGCAAACTGCTTGGCTCTGACACTGTATGATATCAAAACCTGCCTTTTTATTTAGATGGTATGGGAAGCTCCAGAAAAAACACTATATGATATGATGTTTGTGAAGGCTTTTAGAACTAAACACACTTGTTTTACATTAACTTTTTATCATTTTACGGAAGTTCAGTGCAGGTTTAGAGAACCTGAAACATGAGCAGACAAACAAATCCTTACATTTGGCTTGCGAATGAAATGCATTAAAATAGAAGAAAAAGAAAAGGTTAGCTACAAGTGTGAGGTATCACGTTGTTGAGGAGTTTGTATTTCTTGCACTGCTTTAATTTGAATGTTAATTTTATTTTTAATGTATGTTTAATGTATGTTTGT
>NW_023339740.1:2792064-2796170 GCF_004916995.1 Morone saxatilis | reverse complement strand
CTATCTATCTATCTATCTTTGTATAACATAAAGATAGAGCAATAGAGCTGGCAATGTGGATAGATATGGTGTCGTTCGTAGGGTTAGCAAAGTAGCAAAGGTAACAAAAGCAGTTTTTAATATATTGCACTTCTGAGTGAAATGTGTGAACTACTCCTAGTTAAGGTCACCGTCTGGTTCCCTCTTTAAATGTGAAACTCATGACTCAGATTGCAGATGATGTGAATAACTGTCCTTATTTAGAGCAGATTTACTGACTCTTGGCAGCAGCATTTGTGACAAATTAGTGTTAAATTCAGCACTTCATAGATGAAAATCAGGGCAGGAATACAGCAGTTTGAGTTTGATGTACAAGCCTGTAACCTACAGGCTAGTCAGCGTCCACTGCCATGGGAAAATATGCTTAGTTTGTCTGATGTATTAGATATGTCCAAAAATATTTTGCTGTGGCGTGTGGAGCAGAAGGAATTTGAATCTGAAGCTTTGTTGATTCTATTTTACAGAATGATCAAAACAGTTAATGATTTTATTTATTACTATCTTTAATTTCTGTTTCACTGAAATGAACTAATGAACTGACTCCAAACTGGAACATTATGTGAAACTTTGAGTCTGAAACTGCAACTCTTATTAAACACATCATTTAGGACAAAAATCATTAGTCAAAGGAGACTTTGGTCCCTGCTCCTCTAATTACTTCAGAGAATGCACTTTCCATAAAGTGTAATCAATTTCCAACACACTCAACTGCTAAAGCATTATGAAGTCTCTATGTTCAGCAGTTAGACTTTAGGGTTGATTGCAGCACAAGATTGTTACGGCAATTTTTCCTATGGAGATAATCAGAGACGGGGTAGAAATGTAAGACTTGGGCAGGTTCCAAGTTTCATCATGACAGCCTGCATAATGATTCAAAACACTGTGCTGCAGCTGATGTTAATGAGGAGCACGTAGCCTTAAAGTTAGGACAGCTATGAGGCTGTAAAGTGGACTCTTGTGAGCTCAACTATGGAGCCAGATGTTGGTCTGCTTCCATTTTGAGAAATAAGCCCCTGTCTGCCTGTCTGTCTCTCTTTCTTGCAGAGTAGAGTTGGTTCACATGGGCAGAATGTGCCAGAATCCTTGAAGACACACTAAAGACTGAGGAAGATACCTGATCTCCGTTGTTGTACATACACCTGGAGCCATGGCTGGTCTTCTGATAGCTCAAGTGACACTGCTGAGGTGTACATTTCTCTTTCTCTGCATGAGTGTCTGCTTGTGCCAGCGTGACTGCACCAGTGTGGACTGTCCCCAGCTGGACAACTGTATCGAAGAAACGTTGGAGAGCGGCGCCTGTTGTGCTTCCTGCCTGCAAAAAGGATGCACATGCGAGGGTTACCAATACTACGATTGCATCAACGCTGGATTCAAGAATGGCAAGGTGCCCGAGGGAGACTCTTACTTTGTTGACTATGGCAGCACCGAGTGCTCCTGCCCCGCAGGAGGGGGTCGGATCAGCTGCCACTTCATCAGCTGTCCTGATATGCCGCCAAACTGCATCGAGGTCTCAGATCCTGCAGACGGTTGCATGCAGTGTGAACGCGTAGGATGTGTTCATGATGGGCAAAAGTATGAGGCCGGACACTCCTTCCACATTGACTCCTGTCGGGTCTGCCACTGCCCCAATGAAGGGGGCAAGCTAATATGCTACCCTGTGCCAGACTGTGATCCACACAATGTCCATAAACCAATGTTAGCTGCACCAACAGAGGAGGACACAGCCAACAGGGGCAACAGGTACCCCTACAGGTTTGACCAGCAAGGGCGCACAGATCAGTTCTCCACACCGCATCGCCTTCCTCCTAATGGGAATCTTCCCCTCTTCAGATTGCCTTTGGATAAGGAAGAGCCAGAAGATTATGATTATGGTCCTACAGACTTTCCTGGGACCTACCCTCAATCTCTGGTCTTCCCCACCCAGTCCTCCTCCTCCAGCAAGGTCATCTCTGTGTCCCGAGGCTTGGACAGACCTGACAGAACCTCTGGCCTTCAGAGCTTTGGCAGACGAAGCAAGCTAGAGCTGAGAGAGCGATACGGAGTTCATGACAATCCTGCAGTCAGAGAGGAAGTGACAGAGCGTCCCCAGAGAGTAGAGCAAAGCACTGTCAGGCCACATATGCACAAAGACACCACTACTTCTTGGCAGCCTTCACAGGGTCTAACAAGTGTGCAAAGTGCCACATTCAATCATATGACTACACAGACAGATTTTGAGAATCCGTTGCATGCACTCAAAAGTTCAGATAGTGTCATATTTCCACTAAACCGAGGATTAGGGAGTGAAAAACACCCCGACTATGTGACTTCAGAGAGTGCAGTTCATCACGGGAGAGGCTCTGAGTCGAAGACACATCACCAAAATGCATCAGATAGTGTGACACCCAGAGGTTCAGCAAGTCAGATCAATGTTAGTCAAGCAGTTAAGGGTGCAGACAGTCAAACCAATCAGCAGAGACCATTAGATAGAGTGAATTTTCCACTATACATGCTGAGAAGCCCAGAGAGCCCAATCCATGGCCAGGCAAGTTCACAGGGGACAGTTGTACCGGACAGTGCGGAAGCGGTGGATGAAGAACAAATGGAAAAGGAAGAGGAGGAAGAAATAGTAACATATAATAGTGTCACTGGGCCTGAAGGAGGGGACATGCCCTACAAGATAAAGTCAGCACAACAGGAGAGAAACCAAGAGGAGTCAGAAAGCAGCAATCCAACCAACAGCTACGAAAAGACCACACCCAAGTCCATAACCAGTTCCCCTAGGAGGCCTGAGTACCTGACAACCCCAGTGGCCCCTTTCATTACCACCACCACCACCACCACCACAACCACACAGCCGCCAGTAAGGGTCATTCTGGATGAGATGGAGCCCAGCAGAAAGCCAGGTCAGAGGCTGTTTAACCTTCACATCGAAGACCAGGAAGAGGTGACGGAGAAAGAGGAGGAGAGGAAAGATCGTCATGTTTTGCTCGTCAAACCGGATGGAGGTAAGTCAAAAGATGCCTTCACAACATAGACCATCATGGTCTGAAATGCTAACCATGTACCAACATGAACTGACCATAGATTAGTTCACGCATTGTCAGTTTGCCTGTTAATAAAAATGGGAATTGCAAGTTTAGAGAAGTTTAGAAAAAAATCCACAAAATATAACAAAATAGTTTTGGAAAACTGGAAGAGTTGGAAAACTATCATAGAAGTAAGAAGAAGTGGGATGGAAACATATTTTTCAAATATACTTCTATAGTATCTGCTTATGCCCAAGAAAATAAGGAATAACATTTGCCAGCCATTTCAGTGATTATGTCCCCATTAGTAAGTAAAAGGAACTGCAGTATAGAAATACCAAACAACACTGTTAAATGCTAAGCTCAGTATGTATGTTGGTCACAATAAAAGAAGCCTAATCCCAGGCATCCATATCAAGATAGTTGTTTATGATTTAAAAAATTACCATCAGCAAATATATAACGATATCATTGTATTGTATTGTATATGTATTGGTTGGGCTGTACTTTTTATTTTAGTTCGTATTTTACTGTTCTGTTTAGGGCTGCAGCTAACAATTATTTTCATTATCGATTAATCTTAAAAAAATTTCTGTATTAATCGATTAGTTGTTTGGTCCATAAAAATATCAGACAGTTGATCAGATTGATCAGTGTTTCCCAAAGCCCAAGGTGACGTCCTCTAATTTCTTGTTTTGTCCACAACCCAAAGATATTACTCTCGATTACTCTCATAGACAACTAAAGACAGCAGAAAATATTCACATTTAAGAAGCTTAAAACAGAGAATATGGAAAGACTCAATATGAATTTGGTAGTTGAGTCTCATTCCCTTGTCATCAAATACAGACGCTTCCCAAAGCTTCAAGCCACCAACCCAAAGCGTTGTTCTTTGATGATCTGGGAATGAGCCTCAACTACCAAATTCATTTTGAGTTTTTCCATATCCTTTGTTTTAAGCTTCATTGGCTCTGACTGGTTGTTTTCAGTCAGACCTGGTTGATTATTGAAATGCCATTAGGAGCACTAGGAGGAGTCAGAGGAACCTGATTTTTTTCA
>NW_023339740.1:2758085-2792021 GCF_004916995.1 Morone saxatilis | reverse complement strand
CTGTCAGGATACAGTTAAAGTTTCAGCAAATGAGACAAAAAGTTACCTACTGCAGCTTTAAGTGTGTAATGTTGTCACCTCCTCTTGGATATGTTACCATAAATATAATATATAACAACTGAATGTTTTTGTTTTGTGTTATTTCATTTTGAGGATGTAACCTTGGGCTTTGGGAATCAGTGGTCAACATTTTTCACATTTTATGGACCAAAGAACTCCAGAAAATTAATGGAGAAAATGATCGACAGATTTATCGATAATGAAAATAGTTGTTAGTTGAGGTCGTAGTGCACAAAGTCCTGCTGCTGTATACTAAGTTAGTGAAAGTGGTGAGAATGAGCCAAAAAAGTACATTTTTGTAGACTTTGTGCAGCACTTCATAAATCTCAATTATATTGCTAGTTAGTTCCAACATAAATCATTTGATTTACTCAGTCTTCCTAATGTTTAGCTGTACAACATTGTCCCTACAGAACAATGCTCCCTTTCTTTGTTCCGTTCTGAGCCAAGCTGTATGTCATGAACGTATGGAAGGAGTGGAGACACTCGCCGGTCCCCAGGTATCTAAACTGGAACATAAATAGCGAGCCCAGGGTCTGTCTGGAGCAGGGAGTCAAACACTTCTCCTGTGGTGAACATCCTCTCACAGCAGCCTCATACCAGTCACCACTATCCCTCACCCGGCGCACAAGGCCTCGCCACTGTTTTACTGCGTGCTGCTTCAGCTCTCCCACAGGAGCTTGAGAATTTGGATTTGGCGATAAATTCTCTTTGGCCTCCAGCCTTCAGATGCATTTACTGTAGAGGTGTATTTTAGGCTTAAAAGCTTGAAAGATTTAGAAACTAGAAATTCATGGATTTTTTTGTATCCCAATGCTTGAGGTGTTTGTGGTGTCCATCAAACAGTGTGGGGGTACTGTGCTTCTTGGATTGAAAAAACTAATTTCACTC
This sequence comes from Morone saxatilis, assembly GCF_004916995.1. NCBI lineage: Eukaryota > Metazoa > Chordata > Actinopteri > Moronidae > Morone > Morone saxatilis. The sequence continues at coordinate 2,791,070 of NW_023339740.1, read as the reverse complement.
ATACAGTATAGGGGCAATCACTGCTCATGCCAAATATACAGTTCTATTTACTTCAAAGAAAGCCTGGAAGTGAAACACATCTGTTCCTGTATATTTAACAGCAAATGTAAAAGCTGTCTGAACTGGCTGAAGCACAGTGTGTGTGATATAAACTGATGGTAGAGGGAAGTGTAAAGGGCATTTATTTAGCAGAAAACGTCATGGACTATTTTTTAAACATTTGGTCAAAATAGTTTAGCAGGTCAGTACTCTTTATGTGGGATAGCTGAGTTATTTGATCCGTAGCTGGTGCATATGAAATGGATTTTAAAAGGTGTGTGTACTGTAGCACGAGGCTGCAGCTGATCCAGATGTTGGTGCCCTGCAGGGATCACATATACAGAGTTAGACTGTACACTGTAGCTACACTGTACACTAATATAGGGATTGAGCACAATATACAATAACCATAAAAGAAACACTGCTTTTGTTGTTTTTGTTAAGGTTTTTATTCAAACTCTAGTAGTTTGGGGAAATAATATTAAAGGGATTGTAAGGGAAAGTATTAGTGGATTTATTTATTTGAAAGTAGTAATTCATGAAGTAATTCATTCAGTAAAAATACTAAACATAGCAACAAAATGCTGCTTTCATTTTTATTTTATTTTTTAATAGGACCTACCACCTTATCTATTGTCCTTTGTTTGAATTTAACTTGGGCAGATAAATAAACAGAGAAATAGGATTATTAATATCAATTAATACCATTTTAATGTAGCAATAAATTCTTTGAAAAATTCAATAAAAATAATATATTTTAAGTCAGTAATACAGCAAAGGATATTAGTTATTTTTACACTAATAGTGTTAAATTTTCTCTTAAAACAGTTTTGCCGATTAACTGTTCATACTCGTGTTGTAAAACGTGGAATATAATTTAAAATAAATAAAAATGAAATTTAATATTTTTTGCTATGATAAAGGACATAATGTGTTTGCAATTACATATTAACAAGGACATTGTCAGACATTTTTAATAAAAACAAGGATAATATAAACAGTCCAAGTTTAAACTGCTGTGTTGCGCAGTTCAAAGTCAAATTATACATTAATTATATATTCGTTTCCCTTTCAGAAGAGATAGGATCATAGGATATGATGTGTTATTTGGGTCAGTGCCTTGGTAAGGGATTCATTTATTTTTAAAAAGACTCATTAATTATCCTAATGAAAATAATCATTAGTTGCAGCTCTGTCATTTTCAGTCATCATGCAGTCTAACACAGCACCACATAGTGTAGTCTTCAAAATGACCTCAGAGTTGTATGGAGTCCTCTCTGAGAGCTCATGTTGCACTATATTGTACAGGTGTTGCTTTACTGTGTGTGAAATGACATCATGCACGCTCAACACATTTAATCAAAGGGCTCTTTAAATAGAGCATGTGGATGATAAAACGATCCAGTTCTTAATCTATTAGGAGGCTGGTCTTAATCAATTAATCTTTTGATGAGATAATGTAATTACATAATCACTTCGTGCCACATTTGATTAATTCTCAACTCATTTGCACATTGATTCATGGTAAGGAAGGACTGGCTGCTGGATCACGACCTGATCCCAAAGTTTCTTCCCCAAAAATGACACATTGCTGTGTCCTCTGAAGCATATGCAGGAGAATAAGCTGCGGAGGAGTTATCTGTCGGGGTGGCAGGGTGCTCTTCTTCCAGATAAACTGCTTCAGATAGAAACGGCCCGACCAAAGACAGGTGTCTGCTCGCAGTATTACAGTGGAGACAGTGGGGAGGGCCAGGCTGCTGATAATCAAGTTTATCGTCTCAGGAGAGCACTAGCAAAGCACTCTTTAACATCTGACAGAAGTGGCCTGATATTTGTTTTTAGAAAATTGTCTTCTTAAAAAAAATTAAAGATGAAAAGCAAAGTTTGTCTTGCACATTATCAGCCAGAAATATATCTGAATGTTGTGGCAGTCACACTAAAATGAAAAAATAACTTTTTTTGTCTTTAGACCTTTGTGTATCACACCATACTCTTATTAAACATTAATCAGGATGTCATTATTTGAACATATTGAAAAATGGAAAATCATTAGTGGTGACGTAGACGCAAATTACAACACTGTTCCTTTCTTTCATTCTGTAAGTGTAGTAGAGATGGTGGCAAGGTTAATGTGTAACTAACTAGTTACAATACAGCACAGTGTTTACTTTAAGCTCATGTTCCAGCCATTGACAGTATATACAGTGGCAGAGCCTTGGGTTCCTGTGAAGTAAAGCAACAGGGGGAGCTCCATGAAGTCTTCAGTCTACAAAACGGCCTACTTACTACTAATTTATTTCCTAATGATTTATGGTCTCAATCTCTAGTTTCAGTCTCTTCCATACAGCATGATGTTCATTGAGAAATGATGTCCCATTTAGAGAAAATAGACCATAACCAGGGTATGCTTTAGGGCGTGGCCTACCTTGTGATTGACAGTCATTCTCAGTGAGTCCGTCCAGCTCAGCGCACCAAACTCAGATCTAACTGTCAAACTAACTAGGCAGTGCTGATCAAATATGGCTCCAGATTCAATCCAATTGTTTCCTGTTTTTGACCAGTCAAAACTACGCAGCCAATGTGCGCACCTCAACGCGCAGTATCACCGCAGCTAGTTGTAAAAAACAACAACATGGCGACGACCATAATACCAAACTTCAAAACGGTATTCCATAAACCAATGGGTGATGTCACAATTGGTTCAGAATTGGTTACAGCAAGTTCTTAAGTTCTTAAGTTACTTTACATGCTTATTTTAACTTAAACCAAGTAGTTTTTGTGCCTAAACCTAACCAAACCGTTTAAACTCATAAAATGTGAGATGTTTATTTTGGACATTGCATAGTTAGTGTTGCTGATTTGGCAACGTAGCCCCTGCATGTCCACAATCTGAAGCTCCTCACCAATTTCCTTTATATATATTTTTTACAGTGCAGTCCCTCACCTGTCCCCTGCCTACAGTGCGTTTAAATGACACTCTTGACTCCAGTCAGACATTGTAAACAGTCTGTCAGGGTGATGTAGTGGCTGGTCAATCAAACGAGAATGATTTATTTGTCAGGTAGCGGCTTCACGCTCTCTGTCCCTGGACTCAGGTGAGTCAGTCCTGAAGTGGCTTTTCAAAAGTTACTGTCACAATGAATCAGCCATGATGACATCAACTGTCTGAGGCGTGGGTGTGACTCACATTTCCATCTGTTACACCTGCCTGCTTTGGACTTTTGATTGCCTCAAACTTAACAAAAAACTGTTTTGTGCCACTCATTTAATTTCTGGTTTATTGGTTGCATTTATTTAAAACATTATGTAATTTTTTTACCAGCCTGTACTGTAACTGTGACAGGAAACACTACAAAATCTGACACATCAAACAATGAATGTATCCTTGCCAAGCTAGCATACAATCTAGTATCAACTAGTAGTAAAGCCATTATGATATTGGGGTGGTTAGCAAACAGTCAGTCACAGCTTAGATCTAATAGAAACATGCATTTAAGTATATCATAGTAGTAAATAGTTGAATAAAGACACTTGTTATTCTTTTCAGTTTTCAGAAATGTTTTGTAGCATTGGTACTGCTGGCAGCATCTTCTAATACACAGGACAGCCTGTAAAATCTGTTAAAAACTCCCAGTGCCAGTGAAGTAACAAAAATTAATTAAAATTACTGGTATCAATAAACAAGATTTATTTGCGTCAGAGTTAGTTAACATTAGTTATTACACCTTCAAAAATATGATATACAGCTGAAGAAATAACTGATTATAATTCTCCATATAGCAGAAAACTTGTTTTTTCCTTAAGACAAGCTCCCACTGGATCCTCTGTGCCTCTGTGTGTGATCCAGATTCAAGGTCCCAGACTGTCCCCTGAGAAAAAGTGCAATCAAAATGCCATTCACACTCCCAGACCCTGACAGATAGGATGGTCATGGAATATGCCTCGGACAATCTGGACTGTTCATGGCTATCCACACTGCTACACTGCAAAGAGACAAAAAGAGTTTTCACATCATCATTTGCACAGAATCTTTTCCAACTCTATGAATAGAGCTCATCTAGCAGACTCTCTCAGACCTGCGTCGTGGTAGTCTGCGTGTGTTCAATGAATACGAGACAAAAGTTTCCATCTGTTCACCTATAATCACCCCGCTTCCTCTGGGACATGCAATAGCAAACACTGAGCTTGTGCGCTTTGGAAAAATGTGACTTTGATCTGAAATCTGGACTGTATCCAAGCACCGGGCTATATACACAAAGCTTTAAAGACACATGTCTACATGTCTGGATTAGTGACAGAAATTATTTACCTCTTCAAAGGAATTACTGTACAAACAGTTCAAACTGAGCTATGGATAACATATGATAAGCAAATTGATCTAATACCACATGTGATGTTGGCTGAAGTGACTGCAACCGGATTTCCTGGCTGAGAGCACATTTATCTTACTGATCACTTGCAGTTGTGTCATGCTGAAGCACTTGTTTCATACATTAAGGGATTCAAACCACATGGAAATTGTGTTTCTTCGTGTCACTGACATACATAGGATCCCAATAGCCTCACTTGGTATTTGTCAAGGGCCTACTCATGTGACGTATTTCCTACTTTTTTACAGCAGCCATTTTGATATGAAATAGATGAAAGCAGCCCATCCGGGGACTTTGCCTGTGTGCCATGCCCCGCCCCCTTTTGGGTGAAACCAGTCCCTCTAATTTGACTGGCGGTAAATGTAAATTCTGAGGTCTTTGGCAGTTTAATATCATAAAATAAAATATCGATTTTCAGCTATTGGGAACCAATCGTCCAGGTCCCACAGTTTTCCCATTTTATCCTCTCTGCAGATGGCCTAAAGCCACAAATCTCTTCTTTTACTGTCTTTCATTTTTTGGGTATGTAAAGAAAATCCTAAAAAAAATCGTAAAGTTTGATTTGTAAAATGTGACACTGCGGCTTTTAGGCATGGTTCCACTAGGCACTTTTACAGCTCTTGTTTCACTCAAATGGGGGGCATCGTCGTTCTGAAGACAAAAAAGTGACAAATGGCTGCTCTCATCTATAGTAGGATAATCACAGGTACTAACTCATTAATTGATACTAATTAAGGTTCCATTTAGTGTATCTGAGCCTTTCCAGTGAGTCACCATGCACAAAAGCAGCACCCTGACTCTGTTTGACCTGAATGGAACGGAGCCTTAATTAGTTTCACTGGTAAAACCTGTGTTTACCCTACTTTTTCACGACCAGTCAGCAGCCAGACAGAAATGTACACCTTATTTTTTGTTTTTGTTCTAAGTAATTTAACTTTGTGCTTAAAGGTTTTATATATGGGATTTAAAACAATTAATATAGACGCAAACCATTAATGTGCTGTGTAAAGTGGAGTCATGGTGTTTTGAGCTGTTGCTATCACAGCCTCTCTGTGGTTTGGCTGACCATGTGCAGCGACTGTTTTTATCGTCTTACATCAGTAATTAAAGATTAATTTTGACTAAACCAGAGTTGGTGATCATTGGAGCAGTGGAAAGACTAACAAAGATGGCTTTGGTGAGCTTTATGTTGTTTCTGTCCACTTTTAATTAAGTTATGTTAAAATGATATGCAAGGTAAAATGACCAGTTTTGTCTTTGGAGTCTGGTGGCAAGCAATAGGGATATAATGGCTGTTTCTAGTTTAAATATAAGGTCTATCTCTGTAGGGATCATTTCCATAATGTCAGACACTTAGAATAACAATCTGAGTCTGTCAGTGGTGACAACATCAACTTTGAGTGGATGCTAGTGCTCTAGTTTGACATCCAGTAATTATGGTTGTTAAGAATGAGTTTATTCCAGTGTCTGGATCCTCTCTACTCATGATATTTATGACATTAGGGGAAGACTTAATACTATAAATGTGCAAATTACCATGTGGTGTCACCTAGCCTCACCTAGCAACTTTTAGAGGAGCTACTTTCCATTGAAAATTGTTTTCACAGGTGGAGGTTCTCCAGAGCACATTGGGACACACTTGATTGATAAGGCTGTCCCATTTCCGTTTTTTTTTTTCGACTTTCACAGTTAGCATTTCACAACAGGAACTGACCTCAGTCTGGCTGTAAATAGCAATGCTTTGTTTTTGTTGCAGCATTCAGTTAACTGGGAGTATGTTATTACCAATGGGAATGGTCAGAGCTACAAAATACCCAACTTGTAATTAACCATTGTTTTCCTTGAGTCAAGATAGCAAGTGACGGAACATCAACGTCTGTTTATCAGAGTTTCTTCATGCCTGCTTCATCAGACCAGCATGTCTCATGTCACTGTGCAAACAGCTCGGGCCTGGTGAAAGGCGGTGGGAGCCGATTTGTTTGGGACAAACCAAAGATGATGATCTGTGATGGTTTTTAGAGAGAAAGTGATTGTTGTTTTGGCTCAGCTCCATGTCATCAAGAAAAACTCATCCTGTCTATAACTCTCCTGTCCCAGCACGGCCCTGGCACCTGGCTCTGAATGCCTCCACTTCCAGTTTCTAATTATACAAAATTCTAATTATGACACTTAGGTTACCCTAAAAACTATTTTTACTTTATAAAAATCAACAAATGGAGGAGAGTTAGATTCAGTAAAGCCGTCTGCTGTTTGTCCTTGGCTCTGCCGCCTGCAGTTTAAGCCAAGGCTGGTTTTATCGCCCAAATGCTTCCTCCAACACAAGTGTTGATTAGGGGCATTTGCATTTGATCATTTATAATGACTACCTCAAAATGGCAAATTAATTAGTGTTGGAGGTTGAGAAAGAAGGGTAATTTTGGGACAGACACAATTTTTTAATGGTTTTCATTCAGAAGCAATTAAAGCGGTAGTCTGTGACATTTTTTTTATAACTGAAAGTAATTTTTTGCTAATTTTTCTCATTAGTTCATGTAAAACTATGGTGATTCAACACATGTTGGGTGAATGAAAGCTTTTTTTATTCCAAACACTTGCTTATTCTTGGAAAAGGTGTCTGGTCCACAGAAAGTGATGAGTTTTATGTTTCCGAATAATTGGGTAGTTAGCATGAGTAGCGTTAGGCTTAACGTCAAGGCTGAAAAGACAAAGAATGGTGTTTCACTTACAGACTCAGAGTTAAATCAAATTCACCCATCTCCAAAAAGTGACCTACAGTGCTGTTATTTGAGTACTGCAGAGTAGGCAAAAAGCAGTTTCTGTCCTTGTTTTTCAGCAGAATAGCTTTCCAACTTGTCATCATGCTTCTGCGATTTGATTAGCACCTCAAACAGGGCTTGAAGCCTTCAGCAGGGGCTGGTGGTGTTAAATTTATTAACCTTGATTGTGATATAGAAAATAAATATAAACTATATGAATATATACTGTGTATAAATCACTTGGACACAGAAGAGCATATAGCTGTAGAGTCTAATTTTGTGTGTTTTATGATGTTCAAGTCACTGTGTACCAGAAGTGAATTTCCAGACAAGATAAAAAAAAGAGGAACTTTGATTCCCTGCCCAAACCCGATTGGACCTAATCCTACCTGCCGGGTTGAACCTGGGCTGGGTTCGGGCCCAAATCTGCTGCTGTAGGTCGGGCTCAGAGATAATGAGATTCATTTTCTGATACTTGTATATTAAATATTCATTGAGGTTTGATAATATAATATTTGTGGTGCATAACTGTATGCACAATGTAGTTACTGAATTATTTTTTAATCAGAATTTACGGTTTGGGTCAGGCTTGGGCCCAAACTTGCTTCTGTGGTTCAGCCTCGGTTTGGGCTCACACAGAATATTTTCAGGCTCTGGTTGGGTGGGGCCTGATGTTTTTGGCCCGCTTCAAGCTCTAATTCTGATAACAAGATTCAGGTTGCATCACTTTCTCAGTTAGGTTTAGATGAGGGTTAGGGTCATATTAATATTTTAGGATTCAGGTATGGCTGAGATGGCTTTGTCAGGGCTGGTGTTGATCATTCAAACACAGCCTGAAGGGCAGAGATTCCCTAATATTTGACTATTTCAAAATGACACAGTATTAACTTACACACTTTCTATCTTTCTTTCTTTCTCTTTCTATTCTTAGCAGTTTGGGAAAACAAAACTGACCCCACTGAGATTAGGGAACAGAGGATTGAATTAAGTATAGTATAGTGATAGAAACTGTGTGTGTGTTTGTGTGGGGGCCAACGCAGGAAAGTTAAGTGTTTAGAGGAAAACTGCGGTGTCTGCCTGTTGCAGTGATACATTCCAGTCACTTACTGCACTGACTTGAAATAAACTCAGCTGAAACACACTGTGGCATCCAAAAAGCAAACACACATCAGTTTCTTCCAGATGGTCTCATAATCATCTCTCATTATCTAAAATGATTTCAACACAGCACTTTGTTTTGCACTTTTAGATATTTCAGCCACTCTTTCTGCACTCTCAAGCAAAGCAGTTTTTTTTTCAGTTTCATTGTATCTGTATATCTTCAGATGACTTTGATGATTTTCAGCCACAAGATCATGTGCTTTTGTGGGGCTCTACAATTCTATGAGCTGAAATATGTGTCAGACTTTAAATACCCCTGCCTAAATGCATATATTACAGAGCTTATTACAGGACAGAGGTATGTTTTAGATGTCTTCACAGGTCCAATAATTCGTGCACAAACCCAAAAAGACCTTGAAATGTAATACCCGGAACCAAACACATCTTTTATTTGAAAGCTGGTGCCCAGACCCATTCAGAACCGAAAAATGTCAGACCCAACCCAGCCAGAAGTTACCATTGTTTGTTTTCGGTTTATTTCCCCAGTTGCCACGTTTTAGTTGTGGTATGCTCTTGTCCTTCGGAAGACTCCATAAGCTGTTGCAGGGTCTATTTGATAGACTGACCTTTACCAGATCAAGCTATTGACCTCAAAGGTCAAGAGGAAAACCCTCAAATGTAGTCAGCCAGGCTTAGCAGTAGGCACAAATCATCTGGCTCTCTAATAGTGTTGCCGACAGTATTGACTTGACCGAGGCAGGGTCTCAGTAACTCGAAGGCAAACAGAGTACAGGGACACAATCCCAGTTATTTACGATCTCAGTAAGCTCCGTCTGATTATCAGCTTCCAAAATGGAAGACCCTCAGGTGTCTTACGTCTGCGCCATCTCCAATCCTCTGATTTAGCATAAGATCTGCAATCAATGTATTATTATTTGAAGTCTGGGTGCGAAAGCAGTGTTACATGTGATAGACATCCCCCAGCGGGAAGTCAGTACAACCCCCTCGAGCCTCAACAGTTCTTGCATCCTGCTGTCCCTGGGTAATACTGGCGTTATGAAGGTCCGTTCCTCAGCACACTCCTTCCCCCGGTGTCAGCCCGACCTACTGTATGACCCCAGTCACCAAAACAATACTGTATTCTCGCACATAGGCTGCACAGATGACTACCTAGGAATATGGGCCCCTGAAGATTACACATTGCGGTCTGCTGGTGTTGTAGCGCACTGTGCACGAGCCAAAGGGGTGCACTAATGTTTATACAGTGGCCCAGAAAAAAAACCCTGATCCCGACTTGGACTGATCCCATTTGTGTCATGGTAGCGTACTGTCTGAGCAGAATGTAAGACACAAAAAAGAACACATACTTCCTTTACTTCCACTGCCTGTGGTGTTTTCCTTTCTCTGAATGGAATAAATCTCAGCTCTTTGCACACTGTCTGGGTGGAAAATCAGAGACAGATTTTTTTTTTTATTGTTATTCCCAACAATGGAGAGAGTGTCTCTTAAGATGTCAACATTAAAAGCAACTGGTATAGATATCGTGAATAATGGATGATATTGATTCTCATCTCCTGTTATATTTCTTGCATATAACTCCACTTGATGGCTTTCTTTTACATATCTTAAGTAGATCTGTGAAAGCTCTCGCCTCTCAGCCCGCTATCTCCCACTTTGTTCTCAGCCGATGTCAAAGCCATTTTGCTGGTGGGGCTTGTCGGCGTGAAGCAAATGGTCTAAATAAAAGCGGATGTAGAGTTGGTGCCTAGTCTGATGTGGAGATAGAGCTGGGTCATGAGCGTGTGCTGCCTAGCTTTGTTATGACCCCAGTTTCGATGCCGCCTGCCAACCGCAAAATGGAGCATCAAGCAGCTAATCATGCAAAAACTGCATTTGTTTCTGTGTTCGTAGGACTTAAGCATTAGGCCGAGTCAACAAACACTCAGATCTGCTGTTGAGTGCAGAAAAAAAATCTTTGTTTCTTCTTGAGGAGGAGTGGAGCTAATTAGTGAAAATAAAATTGTTGTTTTTCTTTTTTATCAAGGAAACAAGCCCTCTTGTAATGATATAATTTTGCGAGGAGGGCATGTGAAACCGTTGGAAGCTGAAAACTGGAGCACTGTGTTTTGCTGCCCAAGGAGACAGAGCTGAAGGCAGAAACTAACACATCTTGTGGCTTTCTGAACCAAATCTCATGTATTTAATCTCTAAAGGACTAATTCACCCAATTAATATTTGGGTATAGAATTATTTCTGGAACCCCTGGTGCAGTTGCCTGCTTTGCCCTATTGGTCTATAAAGGTACTTTGGCAAACAGTTGGCACTATTACTTGTTTCAGAATAGGATATTAAGAGCTTGAAGTATTTTTTCAGAATACAATTGTGTCCACTGACTACTGAAACATTTCTTTTTCTGTTGGAAAAGATATCAAAACTGATTTATTTCACATTTTCAACACCGGGACCAAAACTGTCCGCAGTGGGGCCGCTATGGCTGGCAGATGTGAGAGGTCGATGTGAAAGAGTCTGGCATTTTGTTGCCAGGAGGGCAGCTCTTTCAAACTCTGCTTTCAAGGCCATGTCTGCTTCATAACTCAGATCTCATCCTGACCGCTGCTTCTGGTGGATTACTGCCAGAACGATCTTGCCTGATGCTGGCAGCACTGAGCATAGTGAAGTCAGACAGAGAGAGGACGTCCCAGAATTTAAAGGAAGTTAGTCATTACTTGCTTTTTGGTGTGAATACGTTTAGAGTTTATGAGCCTGAATCTAACGTGTTTATGAACCGCATTAGCATAGAGGCAAGGTAGCATTTTATTTGTGCTTTTAAGGAGGGGACCTACTGTGCTCATTTCCAGCTCTGTATTCTATATTCTGAACCCTAACCCTACCCATACCTGTTGCTGCTGAAGCTAACTTTGTCGTCCTGTTATGTGACTCTGTCCAGACTGAGATCTCAGAGCACTGGGGTAGTGTCAGTGTTTAATGTTACATCTCTAGTACAGACAGTTAGCAGTTTGCTAATAGTACAACAAGTGAAGCTACATTAGGCCTATTATGTCAATCAGCTCTGTAAATCCCTGGCAGCTGAAGCAGGGAAGCTGTTGGACACCAGGGGGAAACCCAATGGAAAAAGCTCTTTGTACTGTGAGATATAAGTAAAAAACTTTAAGAATTACCATGGAGTCCACTCTGTTGAACCGCCATGTTTCTACATTAGCCGACAAACAAAACACTGGCTGTGGATAGGGACTTTTCGCAGCCATCATAGTTTCTCCTAAACATTTCACAGCCTGTTCTCATCACCAGGTTGTCAAATACACCAGCGGTGGTCCGTCCACTAGATGCCACTAAATCCTACACATTGGTCCTTTAAAGTAGAAAAAGCCATTGGAATGAGCTAAATTCTGAGTAACGGGTTACTTTTAAGTACGTTTACCTCATTATTTAACACTTTAGCCTGGTTAGGTCCCCATTAAAGCTAAATCAGATGTAGACCTTATTAACCTTGCATGCTCATCAAAAAGTGAAATAAAGTTTTGATCCCAAATTTGGAACATTGACTTGGACTTCGTGTTGGAGCCGCCCCGCTGTCAGTAGACATTTCTCATGAGGCAGCTGGAGCTGGGCCCAGGGTGCCGCTGTGGACAGGCTCCTGTTGATGGGTGTCTGGGGCTGATAGATTGCCAGACATGAAAAGGGCTGAATGGTGGTGGGAGGCCGGATGGGCACGCTGGGCATTGCAGGAGATTAGCATTTCTAGGCAAAGAGGAATAATTGTTGAGAGCAACAAAAAGCCACCAGCTCTGTTGTTTCCTAAACAAGAGGCAAAGGGTGAGTGGAAAATACTGTATTTCTGGCTTTACCCCTGAGGAAGGCAGAGTGTGAAACAAATAGAATGCAGTGCTGTACTGTACAGGCCCTGTTTTTTCTATTTTAGTGAAACCATATATTTCAGGGACAGCCCTGACTCAGTGTAAGGACAGTCCTTTCAAGCCTACAGTCCATTATATTCCCATCTGCTTTACAGATGAGACCCTGGGGGGCTAAGAGAAAAGAAAGGCAGAGAAGAAATGGAGATGAAACTTTTATAGAGCTGTGGTCATGTAAAAACCTCATAGTTTTGTTTTTTTTTAACTCAACAATCCTATAACTGACCTTAAAAAAGTGGGAGTGAAAACAAGGCTGTTGATCACCAGGTGACATTGTAGATCTACCTGAGACAGCAGTGACTGGCTATTTGTATAGAAAGCAGCTATTTTTGAATCAGCACTAAAAACAACCTTTTATGTAAAAATACACCTGTCTATCCAGCCTAATTTCAAAAGTGGCTTCTGTGCCAAATTGAAATTGTTGCAGTGGGTGTGATCTCTGCCTGCAAATGTTCTCCGCTCACAGGAAACAGTAAATTAAAACCTAGTGAGTGAAATAAACACTGTTTGAACATACAGACACAGCTAAATGTAGCAGCTTTTTTCCTCTTGTAGCCTTTGGAATAAAGACAGACATGAGCATGATTTATACAGTTTACTGTAGATACCAGTTAGAGCTCTGCACAGGCTGAAATGGAAACCTGACCCTAAGTGTTCTTTGGCAAATTACTTCCAGTATCATTCAGTATTTTTCCATGCCTGTACCGATACCTTGACTTTGATACAATACCTTTTTTAATGCCAATATCATAAAATTAATTTAAACAAAAGTAAATTATGTTAGACATCATGGTATAGTTACTCACTTTGAAGGAGGAAGCTGTTCAAAAACCTGAGAATATCTGTACAGTATAGGACTATATAAGAAATAGATGAATAACTGTCAAAAGGAACGTTGATAAACAGTAATGACGTTTGTGGTATTAAGAAATGTGAGACCTCTTATTTTCTCTGTGCTAAAGAGCAACTCACCTGCCTCTGGGTCATCCATCCTGGCAGTGGCGAGGAGAGGATGCGCCGGGGCTTCCATCCCAATGGACTAAGTAGTGAACGGACTCACCTACGAGCAGATACATGTTAGTTGCACTAGCTAGCTAACACAAAGTTACCTTTTCTGTGTGAATAAGCAGCTTGCCGTAAAAAAAAAAAAAAACCTTGCGTTCCCCCCTCTCTAAATGCCATATTTTTCCTGCATTCCTCTACAACAGACTACTTAGACCACTTACATACTTAGACAGCCTGCTGCGTGCTTATCATTGCATTGTTACACTGACACTGATAAGAGGCTGAATTCACACTGCAGGACAAATCCGATTCCTCATCTCATAAGGGACTCAGATCTAATATTTGACAGTGAACAGTCCAAATCACATGGAATCTGATCTTTTCCAGGTTGGATTTGGGCCACTTTCATATGTGGTCCAAATCAAATTCAGGTCTGATTCTTTTCAGTGTGAACAGTCATATCAGACCACATTTAAAAAGTAACGTGAACAGCCAAACAAAACAATTAGATCAGAGCAGTAAGAAAGAATTAAGCACTAAGGCTTGCAGTGTGAACTTACTAAAGCTTTCCTCCTTAGAGAGGTATTGAAATTTGTAACAAAATGCATTTTTTGATACTTGGTAATATCAAAGCAATTGATGGTGCCATGAAAGTCCCATCCCTAATAGGAAGTAATATAGTTGGGCAGAAAACCAGCAGATCAGGTAACACTGCTGGCGCTGCCAATATCTGTGAGCTGAGCATAAAGGAGGAGTGGAGGGTCTCTCTTTTCCATTCCATCAACGCTTGGCTCCAACCATTTTGTTTAAACCACACACGTTCCTGTGAAGACCTGGGTTTAGTACAACAAATGCCACATGTGATGAACATGAGAGATTCTGGGCTTTGCTGAAGCCTTTGAGCCCACCCCAGACAAAACACAACAAGTGATGGACAGAACAGAACATACAGTACATACAGTGACACAAGCATTACATTACTAGGGAGGATAAGTAGAAGGTGGGGGTTGATACAGTGCTGAAATTCATGTTTTTTCAAAATGTATTTTTCACACCTCAGAAGAATTGAAAATATTCCAGTACTGGTTTCATTGTGTTCATACTGGACTGAAAAGGTCAAAGTCACAATGCTTTGAAATTGTTCCTTGTCCGTTACTAGAAACGCCACTGAACACTGAAGAATATTGCTGCCAATCTCCTGCATTGTACGCAGTGTATGATTTTGACAGCCTTCTCATATTGTTGTGTAGAGGGAGTAAGTCAGTTCCATTCTGCCTGATTTATTTGTTTAGGAAACATTTTGATGAATGACGGTCACTGTGGGTTTCAAGGCGAGAGAGAAGCTTGTGACTGTGCCAGAGCAGTGGGAGCCAAGGCAGTTAGCATCCTCGCATTGTTCTAAGCCATTACCCGCTCACATCATTACATCGCAAAAACGACACTCCTCCAATGCCTCGAGTGGCTCATCAGTCCATCCATACTGGCTGCACAAACAAACACATCGAAACAGAATGCACTCAGAGGTGGGAAAGACAGAATCAGTCATGTTTTACATCTGTGAAAGTTCAACAGGAACGAAGGGGTTTTTTCTTGTCAAAAAGAAAGTGGTGGAGACATTGTTTTGTCTTGGTCTCGCTGGTATGTTTGTCAGGGATTTAAGAACATGCCATTCAACCTTACCTTATCACTCAACTATCCACTCCTTTTTGGCCAACAGCCTATGAATATATCAGGATTTTTAGAATTTAGCAACCAATGCAGTAATAAGTAGTAAAAGTTTTTAATTTCATCTTTCTGAAGTGTAAAACAAACTGCAGTAAAAATATTTTTTTAAGCTTTCTTTAAAGCTGCACAAATCAATATTTTTATATTAACAATGGATCAAATGACAATATGTGATGTAAAATAATCGTGACATACCCATAGAGAATTATCATCCGACTGCAGTTTCCCTCTGCATTTTAGGTTTTAACTCCCAGAACCCTACTGCTGTAAGTTAGTTCTGTCTCATTGCTCTCAGCAACCTTGTATCCAGCAGCAGCACGCAACTGATTTCAATGATTAGACCAAAGCTAAAATAAATGATAAATGTCACAACCTCTGACACTATACAGGTGGACCCAAATGCACGACTCTGGCACAGACGAAGTTGAAGAAAAAAATATATTTATTTTTTCAACAAAATGCGCTCTCTAGGAGGATTTCAAAAATGCAAACAAAAGTCTAACTTAAATTGGTACATGGAAAAAAACCTGGACTAAATTACAACACTATTGACAATACTCAACTGACTTACAGAACAAGACGAACCTGACCAAAGACAAAAGTGAGACAAGGACTTATTTATACCATGTGAGAGATGGAAAAGGGTGAAAGGCAATCCAGGGGTGGGGCAGATAATTACAAAGGTCGGGAAAAAACACACAAAGTGAGGAAGTCAGGGTTTGAACAGTAAGGGAAAAGGTGAGTACAAACTAAAACAGGGACAGGACTAACAAAGAAAACACTTAACATGAACATGACTAAACTTAAACAAACTTGACGAGACAGCAACAATAAACTCACTACACACCTACCTGCTCACGAACCAAAAAAGCAGACAGACATAGAGACGAGCGGTGAACATTAGTGGAGCAATTTAGGCTGGCCTAAAAAGGAAAGATCAGGGGTGTTGGTAGAGACAAAAAAACAGAGCTTAAATGAATATGAATATGAAATTGTTAATGTCGCCACTGATTGTTTACCAACTTGTTCTGCTGCCCCAAAAGTGTCCAAAAAATATCTATCCAACTGGTGCAAACTTAAAAGCTACGGACGGAGTATTAGGGCCATACTAAGAGAAAAAAAATAAAGTCATAATATTACGAGAATAAGTATAATATTAGTCTACGGAGTATCAAAGTCGTAACATTATGAGAATAAAGACGTAATATTACGAAGAATAAAGTTCCGTAATATTAACAGAATAAAGTCTTAACATTACGGAGAAAAAGTCGTAATATTGATGAGAATCAAATAGTAATTTTATGAGAACTGTCAGCCTGTTGTCTCATCCAGCAAAAACTGTTTAAGAACGAAATGTCATATTTTAGCCTTAACCTGTCCGAACTGTACAGTACGACTGAGGACAAACAGCTGGCTTGCTGGCCTCAGACTGAGGCTGCTTGTTTGGTTGATGCTGGTCACGTGCAGATCTTGATAACTCTATCGAAGGCTTTTTTCTCCCATTAAAACGATTAACATTATCTCCGTAATTTCCCAAAAAAATTAAAAAAAAAAATTTTTCTTAGTTATGCTATGGCCCTAATACTCCGTTGTATAAAGCTGCAGTAGGTAACTTTTATAAAAATAATTTCTTGTAATATTTGCTAGAAATGTCACTATATCCTGACAGTAGTAGATGAGACAGATAATGTTTAAAAGGTTCCTCTGGCTTCTCCTAGTGCTTCTAATGGAATTTATAAGTATCCACCGGGCCTGGAAGAAAACAAACAATCAAAAGCAAGAAATATAGTTGATTGTTAAGTCTCATTACCAGGTCGGCAAATATCGATGCTGGGAATGAATGATGTTCAGGACACCAAATCATTAAATTTTTCTCAGCTCTGATTAGTTGTTTTCATTCAGGCCCGGTGGATTCGAAAACAAACCTATGAATATTATATTCCATTTCTTACAATAGATTATTATTATTATTATTAGTTCATTCAGAAAAGAACCTCCATCATATCAGTAGTGACCAACACTAATTGGCTGCTACCTCTGGACAGCTCTATATCAGTGTGGTAAATTAATATATCGTCACCTCATTCGCACCAAGAGTGTCCATACTACCCAGACGTGTTAGCGTCTGCAAACATTAATTACATCACATGCTGCAGTTGGCGTCTGGATGTTGTCATACATTCTCAGGCGGCACAGATGTGTCTGACATGTGTCTCAGTGTGGTGTGAAACAGGTCTGTGTTTGGCCAGACAGAGTAATGATGGGCGAGCAGTGTGAGGCCGGGCTAATCAGTCCAGAGAAACCCCATGGGAGCTCCTGGAGTGGACGAATGTCTCTTATTTTTGCTATCTGCTTGGAGGAAAGGCAGTGCTGCCATCCTGGCAGCCAGGTTGACTCTTCCAATAATAGCTGTTTACTAGGTGTGCATTCTGAGTTATATATGTGCTTGTTGTGTCCATTGTTTCTCTGGTAATTAGTAGGCTGCTCCTGAGTGTTAAGCTGCATCTGACCCTCCGGTTGAACCTCATGTTTGGTCTTTGGCAAGCACTCCTGGAACATACTTCACATAACAGTGGGAAATTACACAGCTTCCAACTTTCCAATTTTAATTCAGTGTGAAGTAATGAGCATGTGCAGTTGTGACTCCAAACACAGTCAGTTTCTTAAAGCTATAATATGTAACATTTCCGCATTCAAATATATATAAAGACTGCCATGTTGTTGAGTTGTGTTCTTCCATTATCCCAAATGTTTCCAACAATGTTCAAAGAGAAATCTGTCATTTTATTCAGGTGACGCTGCGTTTCACCGGTCGCCTGTTAATGGTGCCATATTTTATTCAGTGGGTCTGTTTGTTTTGAAGAGGAGGAGACCTCCTCAACGATGAAGACTGAAGGAATCCTAACCAAGAGAAGCTGACTGCAACCCCTAGTGGCAGAAATTACACATTGTAGGTTTAAGCCTCTGATGTTTTTGCTTCTTGAACACAAAAGCTGTAGAGGTGCTTTGTGAGCAATATTTTCCTGTTGTATTTATTCTGTCCTCAGAGCTGCTCTAATAATGAAAGGAAAAATATCTTAAGACTTGCCATGTTCCTTGTTGGGATTAGAAACAGATCTCACAGATTGCATTGAGACTCATTAATAAAACATGGATACGTCAGCTTCAGACATTACTGTGTTTGAGATGAAAGTCTTTTTAAAATATAGGCTCTTAACAAGGACATCAATTCTACAGAAATAATGTTTTACATAGCGAAACACTAATGTTTTGGGGGTGAAATAAGAAGTTGCTTTAACTTTCAAGTGTCTTATTCTCTCAACGTGACACTATTTTCTGAAGACGGTGCTTATAAATTATGCACCGTAAGCTGCAGACAGCCTTTACTTTAAATGATTGTTTACTGAGCTTTAAAGGAGCCGGGATGAAGCTGGATGTAGCAAAGAAAAATAAAAGGAGTTTCAAAGTGAAGCTCAAAGCAGAGCTATTTAAGGCATTCCTGGCTCTATGGTTCTATTTTATCTGAATGTACAGTGTGCAGTAGGGGATTAGCATAGTTTAGACGTATTATACTCCGAGGTGAATACAATAGATATTACATCAAGGAAATAATGCATGTAGGGAAACTGCTAAATCTGATCACAGGGCTTTATCTGACACCCTGTGGAGCAAATTCTCTCATGTAGCTGTTTTTAATTGCAAGAAATAAGCTTCATGTTTCAGCTGGAATTCTCACAATGAAGTGTAATGAACTGGCTGTGTGTGTGTGTGTGTGTGTGTGGCACAAGTGTATTCATAACAGGATGCCTTTATGCATCTTTTTTTTGGTATTTACTGTTGTTTTGTTGACATAAATTGGGTTCATGTCCTCAAAGTTATAAAACAAAGCTTCATTTCATGGCATTGTGAATATGAAGAATATGCAAATGTTCTGTACTGTATATAAGCCAACCAAGGTTTATTGAGTTGAAAAACAAAAGCTCTTTGTCAGTGGCTTTTCTTCAAAGGGCACAGAGTGAAGTTTGGCGCGTGTGTGTGCTCGAGCAGTTCATGCTAATATGTGGATAAAAGCAGCAGGGTGAGACGGCTTTGGGTCTGACGTGGAGGCAATGGGGAAGCTGACGAGCTCTTGGCGCTCTATAGTGCCAAGCAGCAGCAGCAGCTTGCCTCACGGTGTGTTCATCCGCTGACTGGGCTTCATGTGGAGCAGCTGGGCTCACTGCTACACACTCAGCAGTGGGGGGGCATTTCAGTCTCTGTGGGACCTGCAGTGTGGCGAAGAATGTCAGTGATCACTGTGAGGGCTGTCACGTCAGCGGCCTGATGACGCAGGCATGGTCTGCTGCAAAGTGGGCCTTTTTTTTTGCATCAACATAAATGTGAGGTTTAGAAATATGAAATGCATTCAGTTATGGGAATTTAATGGGTTCCTGGTTTAACACATGTTTTATGTTCATTTCCCTCAGTTGATGATATTGAAATGATGCCATTTTTCCTCTGACTAAGTGGATGGCAAGTGGGGATGGTTTGGAATAGGAGCCATTACTGGAGTTTTATTTTGGTTTGCTTTCACTGAATGACTAAAATGGCCAGTTAATAATGACAACTGATTTAATTTACAAAGCTATTCATGAAGCCATCATTCATTAATTCATTAAACAATATTACTTTAATAGTGATCAGCTTTGTGTCAGTGAATGGAATAATGTGTCTGCTCCATAAGGTATTTTCCAAAGCCTCATGTTTCAATTCACAGAGCTGCAAAATGGGAAGAGCCTCTGGTAAAATGGAGCCAGTGGAGGTGATGTACTGCAAGTTGAGCTGCTCTCATTGGCTGTGCAGTTTTGACTCGTCTGTAGCAGAAAACAATGGTGGCTCATATTCCAGATAAACAGTACACTAAAATCTGTTTCTAAAATGATTTGGAGTTTGGTGCGTGGAGCTGGACGGACTCACTGAGAATGACCTGTAAATCACAAGGTATCCCCACCCTAAGGCATACCCTGCTTTATGGTCTGTTTTACTCTAAATGGGACCATCATTTACTAAATGAACATCATGCTGTATGGAAGAAGACTGAAACTAGAGATCGAGACCTTAAACTCATTAGGAAACCGTTTACTGAGCTAATAAATCAAGTGAGAAGTCAGCTCATTTCTACATAAGACTACATGGTATAATTTTATATTGCAGCCAATGGTGCTGCCCCCTGCTGGTCATTATATAGAATGCAGGTTTAAGACACTTCTGTGTTGGCTTCACTTCACAGTCTCGGAAGCTCTGTCAATCATATATACTGTCAAAGGTCCAAACCACTATGGTGGCACACAAGCACATAGCTTAATCCTGGCAGGATGGATTCTTGGATGATCTTCACCTCACAAGGATAGATATCGTCAGTGTTCCTCAACATAGTGATGCAGCAGTCTGTTAATGTTATGGTCTATTTCACCTTTGTTTCTGAGAAACTATGTTTTTCCCATCAGTTTCATTTAACCGGTGGTTGTTACAATAAATACAAGGCTGCTAAAGGTTTTATCGAGCTTCTGCAAAGTGCAAACTTTAGTTTCCGCTTGCTGTTCACTGTACACATAGAATGTTAAGTTTGGTGTCTGGATTTTTCATTTTGAAATGTTCTTTGGGAGTTGTACATGCTAAGGAAAAGTTGCATGGTTGGTCCACCACTAGTTTAGACTCATTCTATTTTTCCTGGGGATGAATCAAACTGACAGGCACAAAATTTCGTGTAGATATTTATTTTTCCAGATGATGAATGCTAGTGATTTATATGAACTTCTGACTTCCTCTAGTGCCACCATGAGCTTTACATTTTTCTTTCAGAGTAATATTTGGTACTAGGGATGGGAAGACAACTGGTTCCAGTTGAACTCATGTGTCTACATTGTTTGATACTTGTAACAATGAATCATGGAAGACAGTAAGAAGAGGTCCAAAGCGTGGCCTCATTTCACGAAGAAACTCAAACAACAAATAAATAAATACATCTACTCTTTTTCCACCCTGTGTTCAGACTTAGACATAAAATTACAGTTCCAGAAACTGCAAAGGTCATATTAAACATGAGCATATTAGCATTGTTAGTGTGAGCTGATGTTAGCATTTAGCTCAAAGCACCTCTGTGCCAGTGCGTGAGTATGACCTCACAGAGCCACTGGTGTGTGATTTTTATTCTGGAACCAGGATGTCATGATTCAACCTGGACAGTTTGTGCTGCAGCTGCCTCCTATCAGACAATGTATGCAGAGAATGAATGGGACCTCCTTCCACCTTGCTGCTCCAGTGTAATAAAAAAGCCTGTAATATGTTCATAAATGCTGATTCTTTGTCAGTCTGTCACATTTCTTGTTCACAGCCCTATCTGTGGACTGCCATTCTAATGAAAACTATTTATAGTATAAATTGTAACTTCTCCCCAGACCTGAGTAAAAAAGTTTCCAATCATAAAATGGGCTACTGTATTCTGGTAACGTGACTGCACCTCTTTAGTCAGCTGTAGAAATCTTAAAGGCGCCTTTGAGGCCTGGTGCAGTCTGCCATATGTTTCTGCGTGTATTCACTGCACTGCTCAGGCTTCTGTCTGTTCCATACAGTTTAGCTGTGCAGACACAGGATTTACTGCAGAACTGTTTTTATTCCATCAGTCTTGTGTGTGCTGATGTATGCATACCTGCATGTCTCTCTGGGCTGCAGGTCCAGGTGGCTCTGCTGAAGACCTTCTGCAAAGCTGCTGTGCTGCTGGCCAGAATTGGGCCACTGGAAACCACGACTGCAACCACATGCCACTGCTGAACACTGACAAGCACTCCATATGCAGGTAAGTCATCTGGCCTTTGATTGTAGTTTTACTTTTACATTTTTAGAAGCTGCTTTGGAGGAAGAAATGTATACAACATTTGTATTAGAAATAATTTAATTAACTGAATAAAACATCAGTGGGTTGATCAACCACAAGTGATTCTTCCCGCCCATTTTTGCTCTGTGCTCCAATAACAGTTGTTTTCCTGTACTCAGATATGCTATGTGCTAGGCTAATCTATGTTGAAAAGACAACCACATTTTGAAGATGATTAAGATAAAAGGGACATATACAGTATGTAGTCACATCTTAAGTTAGCTAGCTAATGTCAGCAAAAGTAGGGCTAACTAACTACAGTAAACTACACAAATTGTTGTGCTAACGTTTTCTTAGTGTATTAAGGTTTGAATATAGGAAAATAAACTGTTAAATTACTGGAATGCCCCATTAAAGTTATAATCAGTCAGAATCTCTATATATAAAGTTTTCAATGTGTCTGGGGGAGTCTGCTGGGATTTAAATTGTATATACACACACAAGGGATGCATCGTGATATAGACAACAAAAGCCACTGCATGCACACATTTCCTATTTTGTGGAAGATAACAGCTGCTGCAGGGCATTCAGATGGTCTACTTTAGTTGTCTATATTGAAATACCATAAGGCATTTAATGTTCTCAGCCAACAGTGTGTTTGGCTGCGCTGTAAACACACCAGTTTTTTCTCTTCTGCAAATTTCATTTCAAATGGAATTCCAGGACCTGTGTTATTACAGCACATGTGCCATTGCAACAACTGGTCTCCAAATCAACCAGGACTGAACTGCTTGACAATTTCCATTTTGAATCTGCCCTGTATGAATTATTCAGCAAACTATTTAAGTTGTTGTCAACATCAAAATTGAATCAGGGGTGACTGTGGACTGAGCTCTGTCTGTTTATTTGTCCTTCAAACATAAGACCAAGCAATATTTCCCATTCCACTGGTGTGATCTTTCTTAAACTTTATGTGTGATAGAACTGACATTTAATTCTAAAGTTAAAGGCTGTAAATCAGATTTGCTCACCGGATCCATACCCTTACAAATTACATTGATTCAACTACTGTAAGATGAATAAGAATCAAAATTTTGCTAAAACCTGTGATGACTGTGGCATAAAATATTAAAGCAATTAGCCTAATGAGAACAATACAGATGCAGGATGAAATGTCATTACAGATTATGCTTGAGTTAAACTTTACAGTAGCTGTTCTTCCTTCTGCGTGCATAATTTTGTCTCTGTATATGTATGTGCATGTGTTTGTGTCAGTGTTACACAGAAGCAGTGCTGCCTCAGCTCAGTGAAGGCGAGCCAGTGTGAATCAGGTATGACTGCAGCCAGAGGAGGGGACACCTGTGAAGTGGGGGAGGAGAACCAGTGCACAGATGACTCCTACCAGGTACATTACTGTCTCATTATTGACATGAGAACTCTTATGGTGTGTTACCATGAGGAGGAAATTGCCTTACAGGCAGATTAAAGGGTAGTATGAGCCCAAACTTGGAATCAATTAACAGACACATTATTCTCTTACTTTTCCCTGAAAAATCTTCTTTTTTGTCCGGTCTCTATATAAATATGAAGTAGTATGATAGAGCTCTAGGTGCACACAGACGGATATGAAAGTTTAAAAAATAAACTCAGAGCTCTCTGTGACGGTACGGCTCCAGGTCAGAGCAGAATGTGTAGTGTCCGTTGTCTGTGGGCCAGCAGCAGCTCTGTCTCTGTGGTTCTCCCCACACAACACTGAAAAAGCACCACAGTACACGCACATTTTTTGCTTCAGTTCAGTATTTTCAGGAACATTTTGCAGCGTTGTGTTGCCCAGCACAAATTCACATCTTTGCATGAATTTTTAATGTGATCTACTTGTGCGAATGATTTTTTCCATGTTTGGTGGGAACACAGCATTGCAGCAGTGTTGTTTACCAAAAGCTAAGGCATCTGCCATAGATGTTCTTTATTAAATAGCACGCTGTGGAAAGAGACATGAGGAAGATGGTTAAGTCATGACTGAAAGACATGATGTCATGCATGGCCACTGAGTTCTCCATAAAACAAACACTGAACTGATTAAAGGTAGTTAGATCTTCCTCAAGAATAGAATATAAAGTGTTTTTGTGAGTCAGGTGGGTATGACTCACTGGTTCAATATGACAGGACTTGACAGTGTAAACAGTTCAAAGCGGAGTTATTTGGAACTGCTGCAGTAACATGGTGAAAACATGGTTTTAGACTTTAAACTGTTCAAAAATCCCCTAGAATGCGTCGTTGTTTTGGCCAGAGTGAGATTTCATTTCATACACCTATGCCAGCAGAGAGGCTTTAGTGAAGGTCAGACAGTTTATTTGTGTTTATTGGCAAACAGGTTGAATGTATTAGCAAAGAACTGCCAAAGTCTCCCATTTCTGCATGCATCCTTCAGACCTGTGAACACTTCCATATGGAAATGGGAATCATGCCTTTGCTCAGAGTCAGCTCAAATAGCATGGCCTGTTTCTCTAAAAGGAAACCCGGCGGTTTGGCCCCTGAGCCAACTGTTCATGTGTTGAGGCAGCCGAGCCAAACCATTGTGCCAGGTCATTGTTTCAGAGGAAAGTTAAAAAAAGGTGAAAGTCTGGTTTTCTTTGCATGACATATGGTTCTAATTGAAGTCCTTCGCAGTGTGTTCACAGAGATGAACTGGCCTGCTTGCCTGTTTAGCTGCTATGTCTCCCCCTCCTCTGCTGTTTACTAAACAGAGCCCATAAAGAGAGGTGGTGATTAGAGATGTGAAGGGCACTCCAGTGACACACTCCCTAATAGTCTCTGCTGTTGTGTCTGCACGGGCAGGTGTGCTGCAGCTGCTGTGCCCTTGGCTTACGGGTGCGCAGCAAAGGACGAGGTTGCGATGCCCACCAGTACCTGGGCTACCCGTGCGGTCACGTCTTCCTCACCTGCTGCGAGGAAGAGGAAGGTCCAAGCCAGATCCCGCTGAGGAGAAAGCAGATGCCGAGACCAACTGCTGTGCCTAGAAAAGGTATCTGTTACCCACTGCACAGCGATGTTTCACTGCCATGGAGCTTTCAACACGGAAAACACATTCAGCATGCACACTGGTGGAGTTTGGATTTACATTAAAAACTGTTCCAAACACTCTGGAGCCAAAGCTGCTCTGGAGAAAAAGGCAAGAGAAGAGGAAGTTAATAAACCTTGCACGTTTGCTAACAAAAAAATATATAAAATATATGTGGTCCATTTAGTAGGTGTTCTGGAGCTTTCGATCATATCACATGATCTTCATAACCAGAGTTTGCCCAACAAAAAGTTTTTTAAAAACTTTTAAAGGTCCAGTTTGTAACATTAAGAAGGATCTATTGTCAGAAATGGAATGTACTGACAGGTGAAGTGAATAACACTGATTATCTGGTTATCATGGCACCTGTCAGTGTGTGGGATATATTAGGCAGCAAGTGAACATTTTTTCCTCAAAGTTAGAAGTGCTTGTTAGAAGCAGGAAAGGATTTGAGCGACTTTCAAGGGCCAAATTGTGACGACCAAAACTGCAGCTGCAACTGGTGTTCCCTGGTTCTGATAGAAAGGTGTCAGAACGCACAGTGCATCACAGTTTGTTGGTATGGGGCTGAGAACATTATGACCACCAGGGTGCCCAGGGGGTCACAATGTTATTGAAGATCAGTGTAATATTCATGGGTATATTTTTATTAGTGTATAACCTATAATAATAGGTAGATAAAAAAACAGTTCATCATTACCTTAGAATTAAGCTTTTTTTATCTGCAGCGGGAGCAGGTCCTCTTCTACAGAGTCCACCATGTTGAACCGCCATGTTTCTTAGCCCCCAGAATGGAAAAACAAAACACTGGCTCTAGGATAGGGACTTTTTTTGTGAGTTTTATGGCCACCGTAGTTCCTTCTACACATTGGTCCTTTAAATGTCAAAATATCTTCACAATTATATATAGTGCTGCACAATGATTCGAATATTCATAGGATCACGATTTTGCTTCCCAAAATTAAATTAACGTGATCGTCTACAATATCGACGTTTAAAATGCGGTCATAGAAATCTCTGTTGCATATCAAAGTGCTTCCTAAACAGACAGCCTCAACAGTGATTCAGACATTCTGGTTTCACTTTTGGGGAGCTGTCCTGCGCTGCACGCACACCCTGCAGCTGCAGCCTGGACACTTTTATTCCTAGAAAATATGCAGTACTGCTAATGTTACTGCATATGAATTCACATTAAAAGTATTTAACTGGCGAAACATTAGTTACTTTTATTTTGAAGTAAACTAGTCACAGGAAGTGCAGAAGTGTTTGTCAGTTAGCTTGGCTGCTATCGTAACAATCATTTTCAGAATTTTCTGACAGTGGGTTTTTTTTTGTGTTGCTTCATAATCTTTACAAGAATGAAACAATGATGAGGTTATGTTATTGTATTTGGAATATTTGGAATGAGTATATTCATCATTTTAGTTGGTTGAGATCAAATAAAAACTACAGCTGCCTTGATCTTGCGACGCAACCATTGCTGATGTGAACATGTCTGTAACAAGTCATACATAGATCTGATTGTGTATTGTGCTGTTATTGGTGATTGATTCTGCACAGTCTTGGCTCCCGATATACTGTCAAAATGTTGTATTAACTGGCAATGGTGCCATACATTGATGGATGTCAGTTAAACAGCCAATCAAAGAGAAAGCAAAAGGTTCCTATTCTGGTCAAAAGTAAAACATATAACAATAACTTTCTCAAGCTTACTTATCAAAGTTGGCAATTTGTTAAATTTGCTGCTGTGAATAGCTTCACTGTTTTCTTAATGGGACATTTTGAGTGTACTTAATTTTGTCAGTTTTTCAGTGTGAATGCATCACAAACCCTAATCCTGCATAGCATTACATTTAAGGATTGGTACGCAACACAGCAGTCGGTTGAGCAAGTACTCGACTGAAACAAGTATCCGATACAGACAATGTACATTTTACGAGTATTAGCATCATAAGAATAAAATTTGTCAATATTCATAAATACAGCAACTTCTGATCAACCTATATCAAGTTCATGCTTAAATTAGCAACTTACGGTTAGTCCCACCCATGTCCGGTTTAAGCACTACCCATTACCATTGCGGGTACAAATACAGATCATTTAGCTGGTTCAACAGACAGATAATGGTGTACTCGCACATCCCTACTTGAAAGCAGATGTAATATTCTACTGCTGTTCAATAAACTAGTTAAGCTAGACTTTTGAAAGCCATGTTGATGTTGATTTTGACGCTGCTCATAGTTTTCTGAGAACTTCCTTTTCACACAGCAGTAAGTTAAAACATTTGGTGAATTCTGCTTTCTCAACAGCTCCGCCTTCAAAATACATTCACTGCAACTACCTTCACCAAACATTGCACTGTACTGGAATATGGAATTGTTCTGGGTTCGGCCATCGCTATTTTGTCTTTATTGACGCTTATGTCAGAGGTAGAGCCTCAACCGAGTTTGATCTTCCAAAAGACAGATGCTCTAGGTTGATTGGTCAGGAGTCACGTTACCATTCCGAGTAATGGGAAAAGATGTATGCAAGCTGTGATGAATCAGGAACAGATGGCAGCTCAGGCTGTTGTCTCTTTACTCGTGCCAGTAAAGTTTTCCTCTGTCTCTGATCCATCAAGTACCTAATGCTAGTGACATTTACATCAATGAGTTTTCAAGCAGCTTGAGGTTCAGGATAAACACGCCTCAATGCAAAAGCTTTCCAATATCCATTTGTATGTACTTATCTCTACAAAAACGTGGTTGAACCAGTTTGATTTTGAACACTTCTACTTCTGTTCGGTGCACTAGCCTCTGAATGTGACCTATATATCTTGTTTGCACCTGCAACTCCATGAGAAGGGATCTGCATGAGTTTAATCAACCGCATTTAGACTTAGACTTAGACTTCTCTTTATTGATCCTTTTGGGATGACTCCCAAGGAAATTGAATATTTGTTTGTTTTGTATTTGTTAGCGTGTTAGTCTGTCGAACATTAAAGCTGCAGTAGGAAACTTTCCAGCAAATATGACAAAAACTTCTTTTTATAAAAGTTACCTACTGCAGCTTTAAATCCCTCCTATAAAAGTACAAGAAACGTCAAGAGCTAAGAACTTTTCCCGAATCATTGATTTGGGATTTGGTGAGCATTTTTTCAGTCTTTTAGTTTATATATTGGGACCAGACACAAAGCATGGAGTTGCAGGCCGTTATTAGTCAGCCTTCGTGGTTGTCCTTTAATGGGAATAGTTGTATCCAAGTATGATGGTGAGGTAAGGTCAGTCCTGTTTTTTTAATTCACAACATCAAAAGAATTCCTCCTAATCCCGCCCTTTAATAGGCTCTGTTCTAACAATCGACTGCAGCTCGTTTCCTTCAGCTATAAAGAGGAAATTTGAATGATGTCATTCTGAAGTGGGAATCAATTAACCTGCTGAAAGCTGTGAAAGGTTTAAGAGCTGCAAAAACTGTTCAAGCTCTCAGTAAGCATGTGTATAACTCTCTCTCTCACACACACACTCTCTCCGGTTGCATGAAGGATGCCTTTGCTTTGTACGTGTTTTACGGATGAAAATATGGATGAGATACACTGTAATTATTTCCATGGGGGATATGTTTTCAGTCTTATGACTCACCGCCTTTTAATTAAAACAGGAAACATTTAATCGCCTTGCTCCTCAGAATTTAAACCCCAGGTAATGACTGTGAGAAATATTTTCTCAAAATCCACAACTGGACCTATCACACCTTTATGTACGTATAAGGGTGTCTATGACAAATTGACATGTTCTTGCACAGTGCTGTGTGTTTTTGCCTGAGTATAGATCAGGCAGCAGTGGCAATAACAGCCAACTAACTGGAATAGCTGTGTTTATTTTTGCCTTTAGGTTCTTCAGGGACCTTCTATCAATTTGACAAATGAAAATCAATTCATTAGTCCTGGTCCTACCACACCACCATGTGAAAACATGTATAATGTCTTTTGTTGCTCTGGAGAGAGCTTTGTCACGTCTGAGAAAATGACTTAAAGAGTAACTAACTCCCAAACCGCTTTTTTCATGTCTAATGTTGACTGAAGGCCACACCCCTGTATGATTCTTCAGTGCAGCCCTCTAGCAGAAGAGAGCTAGCAGAATTTAAGGGTTTAGTCACACTTTAAAGCCCGTAGAAGGAATATTTATTTTGTTTTGATTCTGGCGGCCACTGTGGATAAAAATGGTAGTGTTTTTACAGCCTTGTTTCATTGATTTCAAGGGGAATCCAAGTTATTTCATCTTGGGCTTGGAGACTGCAAGTTTATAAGAGAAACTCTGCACTGCAAACTGGGGACGTCAAGTGACAGACGTGGGTACATGCCAGCCAGAGGTCTAATAAAAGATGCAATCGAAACTCCATGTCAGGATATCTCAATAATCTGAACAAAATCAATTTTGGCCATTCTACTTTTAATCTGCTTCTTGCAAATCGCCTTTATGGAAGTGCAGTACTAAACTGTCTGAATACCTCCGATTTTAACGTTGAATTGGGCCCACACCCAATTCATTTTAGAATCAAGATGAATTACCACATTTGGTTTGAGGGCGGTTGCTACGCCAGATTAATTGCCTGGACAATTTACAGCCATTGGACAATCAGATGGATTTATGGCTTGTCAGAAATTTTGTGGCTAGTGCGGTCTTCACTGAGACTGTGCTGTGATATAAATAAAACTGAGCTTCACTGCAAACAGACAAATATTATCCCCATTTTCCCTTCCATCAACAACACCATGTTTATCTTTTTATTCATTGATTTCTGAAGAAAGCATAATTAACTATTCACTGTTACTAAGCTTTCCATTTTTGGATGGCAATTTGCAGTTCAAAGAATTTACCACCTAAAATTTTCAGAAATATTTTAAATAATACATCTTTGATTTCCCACAAAGTAGAGAAACACAGGCTTTTCATTTCTAGGGTCCAACTGTGGATTTTACGTATGTCAGCGTATCAGCAGTGCCTCTCTGATACACTGGCTCCTCAACAGTGGATGTAAACCTACAAATTAGGGTACAGATAATGACATGACACTTGCCTTTGGAAGGAATGCAAATAAATACACAGATTCATCATTGATGATTAAAAAAACACATCACCCTCTTATCAGTCTTTCCAACAATCACCAACTCTGGTGAAATAAATTCACCAATTAAGGTGAATTAGATGTTAAAAGGGCTGCAATACCTGTAAGGTAAGCTAACTGCACCTGTCAAAGTACATCAACTAAAGTCCTTGTTTTTGTCTCTGATAGGTTTAGATTGTTTGTGTCTGACAGCATTATGGAAAGGATCCCTACAGAGATAGACCTTTAGTTTAACCAGAAACAGCTGTAGTATGGCTATCACTCGCCACCAGACTCCATAGACAAAAATAACTTTTTCATTCAAAGTGGACAGAAACAAAATAAAACTAACCAAAACCATCTTGTTAGTATTTCCACTATTCCAACAATAAACTCAATCAAACTCTGGTTGATGATAAAAACAGCAGTTTCAGTCGCTCTACTCAGCTGCACGTGGAGCAGACCGACTATGTAAACAAACCACAGAGAGGCTGATAGCAACACAGGCAGAGGGAGTGGGTTGTCATTCTACCCTCAGGACACCATTACTCCACTTTACTTTTACATGGACAATAAGTGTTTGCTGCTAAGAAGTAGAAGATGTAAGCTAAAAAACATCTTTTCATTAACTGCCTTATGTCATACCCTCTCTGCTAAATGATTTCCCCTCTCTACTCAATCTAATTGCTCTCTAAAAATGCTCAGCATTTTGTGCTTTTCTTTCCAAGCACTTCACTTTCCTGTGGTCACAGGAGTTCTAAAAATGCACTACTAAGGCCCTGACCTTTGCACTTGTTACTGTTGGTTTTCTTTTAATGAATGTAATTTAGGAATCGAAGCTCTGGATAAAAGTATTACTTAAACGCTCTAAATGTAAAATTAAAGGAGGAACAGATGTTGTTTTTTATCTTCAAGTCAGTTTCATGAGGTAAATGTGTGGGATAAATTATACAGACAATCTGGTGCTGTATCTGATTTGAGAGTCCCCCTCCATCCCATTCTTTCTCTCACTCCCTCCAGTCTCAGACAGCAAGTTCCCCAAGGAGGCCTTCTCCATCAGTGCCACAGATGAAACTGCCAACGCAGTGGAGGAGCAGGAGGATGTGGATGAATGTCAGCTCTACCTGGGCCAGCTGTGCCAACATATATGCACCAACACCTGGGGCTCCTACCACTGTGGCTGCCACCAGGGCTACGTCCTGCAGCAGGACGAACACTCCTGTGCACCAGGTACTGTAACCTACCTTGGAAGCTTGAGTCACATGTAAGTTCTCTGACTGAAGTCATCTGGTTTTGGTGGTAAATTTCAGAATTTGGTTAAATATAAACTAGGTAAGCTCATAGAGCAGATTTGTAAAGCATAGGGGAAGAAGCCATGGCTAACCAATATGAAACAGGTTTTCACCATCGGCACAAAGTCATCATTAATGCATTCAGATTCAACAAAAACATTAGCAGCACTACTTAACTGTTTTATTGGGATTATATACTAGATGAAACAGTCTATGTACTGGGGGGCTGCACATTTTAAACATTTTCCTACTGAGTCATTAGGTCAGTGTATTTTGTGGCCAACAGATTTTCGTTTTGAAATGAGAAAACCACAATCGGGAAACAAGCTGTTTCCCAACTACCATTTATAAGTAGGGGAACACGACCCGTTTTGGAATAAAAATCGGAAAATGAAAAAACTACCCTTTATCCAAATTTGTTTGATGTGCAATGGTAGTAGGGAAACAGCTTGTTTCCCGATTTTGGTTTTCTCATTTCAAAATGAAAATCCATTGGCCACAAAATACACTGACCCCATAAAAGGATTTTGTTTTGGACTTCCATAAAGTTCGGGAACTCCCAAAAGACAACAGAATTAGGTTGGTCAAAATTGAAACAGCAGATCCTACATTTCCCAGAATGCAACTTTATAGTGTCTTTAAATCCCCCTTGGCTAAACGTCCACATTTGAAACTTTTACACTCTCCATTTGTAACACAAATCAAGTCTTTCTCTTAAAAGTTTAAGCCACGCAACCTGAAAATTATTCTTTCTCAGACTTTACAAAGCTCCTCAGGACATCATAGATCTGTTTTTATAGGCTGAGTAGTAGGCTAATATTTATGGCTAGTTAACTCATCATCTATAAAATTGGTGGGCTTTTGATGGACTGCTGTGATCTGTATGGCCAGGGAGAGTTTTTCTTAATCCACTTCAAGGGTTTAAGGGTTGAGGGTGTTGTATCCTGGAAAGTGTTGCCAACTCTTGCAAGACAAATAAGCAACCACAGCTTAAAAAACAAGCCCACTATTAATATAGCCTCAATGTAAACAGGCTCAATAAAAGAGCCTGCAACATATTAAAGTGAATCCAAGAGTTTGAAAAGCAAACGCAGAACTTATTCATATTAGTTTGGGTGGTTACTCTTGTATTTGAGGGTGATTTAAACAACATGGAAAACATTATACAGTTATGGTTATTATTTGGTGCAAATTATATGCAGGTCACCACTGATAATGGAATGAGTCAATGGAAACAACCAACCTATAAACTACTGTAATAACATATTGTCTAATTGCAAAGGGTACATATTTCTGACTGACAGAATGACTCTGACTCTTTACTCTAAAAGTAAAACTATAAACCTATAAAAAGCACTTTATTCAAAAGTGTCAAAAAATATTACAATTGTTTCTGAAAAATACTTGTTTACATGCATCTGCATTTAACACACTTGCGTCCTGCTCATCCTGTGTCTCTTAGTCTTAGTCTTTAAGTATATGACCTCTGAGCTGTGTTTGCCGGAGCACAGACTGTGACTTGGAGGAAATGTCGATCGATTGGGATGTCTGAGTGTCAATCAGTGCATTGGGAAAAATAGCGACCATATGTGAAAAAAATCAAGCCGCCTGTCAGATTTTCCTAACAAGCGACCATTTTTTTAAAACCACAACCCGTGACCCATGATTTATTTAAGCAACTTCAAAAAAGACAAGAAACCCAAAGTCATGTAGGGCGGCTGTGGCTCAGAGGCAGAGCGGGTCGTTCCCTAATCGGAAGGTTGTGGGTT
>NW_023339740.1:2754122-2757935 GCF_004916995.1 Morone saxatilis | reverse complement strand
AAGTACAGGTCCATTTACCACTTGGCAACGCTGATCCTGGACAAATAGTAAATCCCCTTGAGGCAAATTTGTGGTTTGTCTATATAATTACAAAATAATATTAATAATAATGACAAAATAAGTTGAACTGAATTGACTGTTCTCTAATGAGCGAGCTATCACAGTGTTGATAGACTACATTGTGGGTTTTTATGAGGTTTATGAGATTTTTTATGTTAAAATAGATACATTTCAGTAGGAAGTTAAAAATGGCGTTTGTTACTTTGGTTTCTACAGTAGCATTGAGCTGTGCTGTCTTTATTATCTAATCCTTCTCCAGACAGACATTCTGAGCGGATGTAAAGCCAAATTCAAGTTGTGGTCCCTTTATGCTACTTACAAAGCAAAAATGATATAAATGATGAATAAATAATAAGTCATTAAAAAATGCTCCTCTGTAAAAGTTTAGAACTTGGCATGGTAAATTTGTCTTAAGTTTTCTTATGAAATCCAGTCGCTTTCTTAACCAGGGTTGAGATGTGAGATGACCATGACAGGTTCTCTGTGATATTGATTCCCAGGAACCTAAAACTGTTCACCTGCTCCACCTCAATTCCACTGCTGTAAACAGGGTTGTGTGTCTTTGCCTCTTTTTTCCTAAAATCAATCAGCTGCTTGGTTTGACGTTGAGCAGTAGGTTGTTTTCTGTGCACCACTGTGCAAGTTAATTTCCTCCCGATATGAAGTCTCATCATTGTTTGAAATCCGGCTGATGATGGTGGTGTCATCTGCAAATTTCAGAAAGCCCTGAGGGGCTCCTGTGTTGAGCACTAGAGTGGAGAAGGTGTGACTGCCAATCCGAACACTCTGGGGTCTGTTTGTGAAGAAGTCCAATATCCAGCTGCCGAGTGTGGTATTCAGGCTGAGAGTGCTGAGTGTACCAATCAGTTTCACAGGAGAGATTGTGTTGAATCCTGAGCTCAAACTGACAAACAGCATTCTGACGTAGGTGTTGTTTTTCTCAAGGTGTGTGAAGACTGAATGGAGGGCAGTAGAGATGGCATCCTCTGTGGATCTGTTGGTTCTGAATGCAATCTGGTGAGGGTCCAGGCCGGCAGGGATTTTATTCTTTATGTGCTGGAGAACCTGTTTCTCAAGAAATCAGAATTGGTGTGACACAGGGCGGTATTTGTTTAGACTAGATACTTTAGACCTTTTAGGTACAGGGAAGAAGGTGCCTGCGTTGAAGCAGGTGGGAACACTCTCCTGTGACAGTGAAATGTTAAAAATGTCATTAATGACATCAACTAGCTTTTTAGTACACGGCCAGGAATGTTATCAGGCCCAGCAGCTTTAGTCATATTGACTCTCAGCAGGATTCTTCACACATCCAACTGTGGATACTGACAGTGGTTGATTCTCTGGAGGTGGACTAGACTTTACAGCTGACTCTTGTTGAGGATCAAAGTGAGCAAAATATATGTTTATCTCATCTGGTAGCCTGGCCTCACATATGATGAGGGCACTCCTGCAGTCTCTTATTTGCCTTTGCTGGCTCAACCTGAATCTTATTTCATCTATTTTATTATCCTGCAAATTATTAGCTCAGGAGTAGGCTGGGTAGTGGAATAGCCTTAGGTCCAAGCTTAGCTCTTATCCCGGCTCTCTTCCCTCTCTTCCTCGGCCGATCACACAGCTTGTTGTGGTGTTTGGTCTGGCTGGGTGGCCAGAAGATGCCGTGGACAGTTAGTCCACTTAATCCAATCCCTGCGCTTCCTTTTCCGACACTGGTGAGTGTATTTCTGTCATAAGTAATGTACAAGTAGACAAGCTAGCAAAGTTATCAAAGCCTACAAGTGCTTTCGGCTGTCTCTGTCAGTAATGTGACCCTCACTTGTCGGCTTTAGTAGTCCCTTGACTGTCAACTTTGTGTACCTGGAGAGTGGGCCACTAGTTGGACAAAATCACACAAAATTGCAATGTTCTATCTTTAATTCAGTCTCTTTAATTATGTATGGTGATATAAAGTACTTGACCTACTCATAGTGTATTTGTGACATACAGTATTTTGTTAGACTGCAACTATTGATTGCTTTAATTCTAGATTAATCTGTCAATCATTTTCTTAATCTTCTTAATCTTAATCTTAATTAATCGGTTAGTTGTTTGGGTCATAAAATGGGGTCAGTGTTTCCCACAGCCCAAAGTGACGTCCTCAAATGTCTTCTTTTGTCCACAACCTAAAGATATTCAGTTTACTGTCATAGAGGACAAAAGAAAGCAGAAAATATTCACATTTGAGAAACTGAAATCAGAGACATTTGGACATTTTTTCTTAAAAAGTGACTTAAATTTTTATTTTTTATATTTTAAAAAATAGTTAACGATTAATTAAGTCGTTGACAACTAAGTTATTACTTGATCAATTTGGTTGGTCAGCATCAATGAATGGAAAAAATAGGTGTATATATAGAGTTTGTTGTGTTAATACTGTGGCTAATCAAGTCTCATTTATTGAAATGCTGTTCATGTTGTCTCCTATTTGACCTTGTGTTCCTTTGGTTTTACTAAGATACAAATAAAAGCCTGATTGGAATTCACTGACAGGGGGGTGAGGACATTTCATAACAATAAAACTTAAGTATTTCACTTAACAATAAAAGTTTAAATGCAGGAATCTTTATAATCTTATTGTATGTGTATTTATGGTCATTTTACTGTCATTATGCTGTGGTTAAATCCACAACAGATTTCATCATCATACTTATGGCACTTGAGCAAGAGCCATTTAAACAGGTTCATCAAAATTCCCCACAACCTCAAATGAAAGATAATTTATTCACAGACCTCTCTCTGCTCTATAAAAGAGTTTAATGACAAAAACATCCGGCATGGGTCAAATTATGTCTTTTCATTAGGAAATAAATATTATGTGGACTATTATTATTTTTCAAATTGGTTTTATACATCAGGAACATGTGAATCAACCTTCATCCACTCTGCATCATGAACTGTATTCCTTTTTGTTGTTTAACCCTTCAGTTAGGTGGAGGTTCTCATAAACTAACATTGTCTTCCTTTTGTCTTTTGTTGTGTTTCCAATGTGCAGTGAGTCCTGACGAGGACAACAGAGTCAGAGAGGATAGTCCTGCTGTGCTCCCAACACAAACTACTACTACCACTACTACAACCAGTACAACCACCACCAGCCCTGCCCGCCTCAACCCTTGTGCAGGTAATACCAGCATTACACTATAATAGATGTGACATGACTGTAGAAAAACCCATATTTGATCATATTTGATACTTCGAAATGTTCACAGCTAAAGGCAAGAAAAGGAATTAAATGTGTCTTTTACTGCAGTCAGATGATGGGCATCCAGGATATGTTGTTGCCATTTTGTGCAGTACATTCCATTTTCAGTAAAATCATACTTTATATTCTTTAGTTACTCCTTGAAAAAATTGTTTGCCTTTATATGCCTTTAGGCTTTATTCAGTATAGCAATTTTACCCAGTGTTGAAATATAGTACATATATGTGCTAATATGCATTATTGATTGTGATGGCCTCTGCATTGCAAGATTGGGTTTTGTTTTGTTTTTTGCTCCTTAGCGGTGGTGAGGTGCACATACCACATGAAAAACATCAATCAGTGATGATAAACTGATGTTTCTCAAGGAATTACTTTTTTTAAATATTAAAGAAATGATTTATAAAATAATCACTGAAACTGTGTGGGTTCCAAGTTTGACAAAAATGGTTATCCCTTCTTATGTAGAACATCCACTATGGTGCTTCTTAAAGCTGCTGTAGGTCATTTTTATAAAAATA
>NW_023339740.1:2748028-2754097 GCF_004916995.1 Morone saxatilis | reverse complement strand
CTATATCCTGACAGTAGAACATAAGACAGATAATCTGTGAATAATACAGGTTCCTCTGGCTCCTCCTAGTGCTCCTAATAACATGCGCAATAATCCACCTGAAGAAAAACAACCAATAAGAGGTGATTGTTGAGTCTCATTCCCAGGGCATCTGTGCTATAGCTAGTTGCGCCTGTTGTTATCTAGCCCACTTTAAACGTGTTTTTAACTTGTAAACTACATTATATGACTGTACTGTGATGATTAATATTGACATTCTTACCAAATGTATTAAAATCTACAGTTCATGGCTTGAAAATGGCTTAACACACCAGCTACTGTTTTATATGACCCCGAACCTTGCTGACACAGAGTTGAACATTTCAACTACTTTACGCCATGACATTAATATAAAAAAAGTGTTAATGCCTTCTGATTTTTAGAATTAGTGGATTAATAGATTTGAGGTTTTTCCTTAACTAGGTTACAACTTCTCTTCAGGGTTGGTTGTCCCATGTGAGTGATAGTGAGTGACTGACATAAAGATGATTATTATTGTTCTTTGTATTGTTCTTTTATATTGTTATGTAAGGATAAAATGCACAGGAGATGTGTAAGGTTGTTTCAATCAAATTAAACTTAAACTTAAATACATTTTTAACATTGCATTTTTTAATTTCCCCATTAAAATAACACAGGGACAATTAACCCTATAGTGTGTAACTACCAACGCCACGATGGAGATAGTAGTTACATGGCATATTTGGTAATCTGTATCTTTTGAACAGAATAAGCTAAAAAGAGGAAGGTCACTCAATTTCTACCTGACACTTTAGACCTCCTTTTTACATTGAAGGAATTTATAAATTATATAGTTGTTGAGGGATTCAAGCTAAAGCAGAAAACTGTGATGACCAATTCCCCTACTGTCCACATTTTAATGGTGTAAACGTCTCTTAAGTGCCCAAAAGCCAGTCCCCTCTGCAGTATACACAGTTTCAAATTGTGAAATGTGAACATTAGTGAACTTCATGCTAATTGACCTCATTCAAAATAATAGGTGACCTATTCAGGCTTTGAGATGATTCACCATGGTTGCATTACCAGCTGCACAAAGGTAGCCAGAAGCAGAGATCTGTTTTTTCCTGAATACATTAAACTGGAATATGAAATCATGATTTATAGACTTCAGGCTCTGATATCCACTTCCTGCTGTGAGACTCTTCTTCATGGACCCCTACTTTGGCCAAAGTTGTGTGTTACAGCTTTATGTGTAATGGGTGATAAGCGTGTTTGGGGGCGTGTCGTATAAGGCGGTGAAGTGTGCAAACAGTCGCTGGTGTCTTCAGCCAAGAGCCCAGTAGGCCGGATACATCTGCTCAACGCATCAGCTCTGCCTTTATTGAAACAAAGCAGGTAGGTCGAGCCGAGAACAGCTGTCATAATGTGTCCAAGTGCCGTCTTACTACCCTGAGGCAAACAACTCCCTTGTCAACAGAAGTAAAAACTGGGACAGTTGCCTTTCTGCGTACACTTTCTCTGATAAACTGTTCAGTCATAGTTGATCGGCTGTGTTTATGCTGCTGCAGCTTTATGAGCTGAATCTCGATCAAGTCGGAAGGAGATGGGCAGTGCAAACCTTCCAGCTGCTAAAGTCTCTACTCTAGGTTCCAACAAAAGCCCCGCTCCTTCAAAGTGTCTCTGATTGTTAGTTATAAGAATATACTGATCAATGTATCGAGCCGCCTTCCAACACAACCGCAGAGCTTTAGTGGAGAATGTGTTGGTTGGAAATTGTAGGGAAACAATTCCTGGCCCATGCCTCTTTGTGACAGGACTATCGAGCTGTTAAATAGAGAGAATTGATTCTGTTGTGGTGAATGCGATGGCTCATGAGAGGCTCCTTCCTGCAGGGAGCGATGATCAGTGCGAAGGCGGGGTCCATAGGAGCCTCGGGGAGCAAGACAACAGGGCAATGAATTACCAGGACAGCAGAGAAACAGCACAAGGATGAGGAATTTAAGACATTATGAGTGAATGACTGTCCCAGAGGCGTAGCTGTTTGTAATCCGGAGATGATTGTGATCATGCTGCTCGTATTTTTGTCTCTTGCAGAAAATGGTCCTTGCAGTCAGCAGTGTACAGTGGTGGCAGACCGGGTTCGCTGCTCCTGCTTCCCAGGGTTTTCGCTGATGACAGATGGACACATGTGTGAAGGTAAGAGCCGCCACTCCATTTTGCGGTACCGTTGGCAGTAATTGGAGCGATTCACGATGCTCGTATGTATCCCTTAAGCTGTTTCCCTCAAGCAGGGTTTGCACCAGGTAACAAACAACCCAACGACATCAACAACACCACTCACCACTGTATAAATGAACAACAACAAACACATACAGCCTTGACAACAGAACAAAAGTGCGATGGAGCAGTTTGTCCAGAGATCGGGACACTTTTTAATTGGATGCAGTCACTCATGAAGGAGGAAAATGCAGGTCTTGTGATACGAAACAATGCATCGAGTGACTGGGCTGCCACTCCTGGTGGAGGCCATTGCCTGGAGCATTACTCAACCATAGCCAATTACCCTGTGGGAGCTATAGCTGCAATAACAAACAGTACACATAGCATTTGCGTAGTTAGCTACCTTCCTTTCATAAAACTGTGTGTGTTAACAGCGACACGTCTG
Organism: Morone saxatilis; assembly: GCF_004916995.1. Lineage (NCBI taxonomy): Eukaryota > Metazoa > Chordata > Actinopteri > Moronidae > Morone > Morone saxatilis. Next base: position 2,751,432 of record NW_023339740.1, on the reverse strand, counting down.
ACAGGTGAAGGTCAGAATTCACTGTTTTTTTTAGTTTAAAGGACAATAATCAAGTATGTGCTCCCTGGTGCTTGCAAATGTGTGAAGAAGCACATAACACAATTGTTTGTATCATATCTTCTCATCATAAACCAAAAAAACAAAACATATACTGTGCTTTGAGGGTAAAGCTGGTGATTGTATGTTTATTTTTGTAAACAAATTCCATGAAAACATCAAAACCAACAATGTTTGTCTCTCTATACTTTCTGTAGCTCTCAGTCTTGGGTCACAAATACATGGCTTCATTTTTAAAAACTGACTACTCTTCTAAAACAGCTGAGTAGTAGTAGTGAAGGTTCCATATGTAAAATTGTGAAGCTTTTTACGTATTATTTTTATGTAATTAATCACTTTTTATTTACCAATTTTTATGAGTGAATGGGTTGGTGTGAAAATACAAAGGATGTGACGGTTATACGCGATCCCGAGTGCCTTCTCTCTCTGCTTCCCGACACCGTCTACAGTGTGCAACAATAGCTAATGTTAGCTTATAAATGGAGTCTGCTAATGTCCACAGTCCTTTGTATATATTCAAGCTGCACTGCTCAGTATTGTCAATGTGAAAAGGGTTGCTCATAGTGACAAAACATCACAAAATGCAACTCAAGAGCTTTACAGAGTTTTTTAGCCTGTTTTAGCTTGATGTTTTGGTTTTCTGGCCCGTAAACTGGTCTCAAGAGCAATATTTGTACTTACATTTTAGAGGTTGACTGATAGTGTTGATACGTTGTTTCTTTTAGAAGTTGATGGCTATGCAGCCTCGTGTCATGCAGGCCTGTTCTGTAGCCATCATCAATCGGGCAGCTGTGGCGCAGAGGAAGAGTGGGTTTTCCTCTAATCGGAAGGTTGTTGGTTTGATCCCCGGCTCCTGCCGCCACATGTCAAAGTATCATTGAGCAAGATACTGAACCCCAAATTGCTGTGTGTGAATGTGTATGAATGCATTAGTTTCTGTTCGATGGACTTTGCCATCCCTTAGTGATTGTGTGTGAAAGGGTGAATTTGACATGTAGTGTGGTCGGAAGACTAGAAAGGCGCTATACAAGTACAGGTCCATTTACCATTTACCATCAGTGCCTTTAGCAGCATACACACATAACAATGGAGTTTTCTAAGAATCACTAAGCTTATCTATGTTAGACACAAGAGGCTTGGGTTTATTTTCATTGCCTAACCGTTGTATGTCTCAAACTGAGTATGTTTGTATGCTTCCTTGGATACCAAAGAGGTCTTTTTGTTGAGATAAGGACTCTCTTAGCTAAAATGTTGGTTTTGTATTGAGCACTGACTGTGTAATTCACTGTGAGGTGGACTGTGGATTCTTGTGTGTTTTGTGTAATAAAAATCCACTATCAGCCGACCTCTGTTGCGTTCTTCAGGTGGCCATAAACAGAGCTCCATGTCTGCTGGATGAGTAAAAAGGCTTTTGTTCTCTAACATGTTAGCCATTACAACTTTATAAGGTGATGATACACTCAGTTGACAATTTGTTAGATACATTTAGCTAAAATTAATGCAGTCTAATACAACAGTCCTGCAATAAATCCGACCTTCATGAAGGTGTTATGGTCAGTTTTTGTTCAAGTGGTTTTAGAGAGGTGCTGATTCAACTTTATGGTCATTTTGGAGGTTGTAGTTTGCTGCTGCTGTCAGATTTTGTTGCTTCATACTGAGAGGTGTTTCTAGTACTCAGGCTTCCATTATTGGTGTAAATTATTGATTAATATAATGTATTACTGCAATCCAAGATGCATCGCTGGTAAAAAATTAAAAATTTAATATATTAAGATCACTGCACACCAAATAAAGGCGTGTTAGGGAGCTGGGAATAAGTGTAAAATGACCAAAAAAAGCATTTGCATGCCATTTTACTGTGGAAAAAGTCATCACATAGATAGACCATCAACATGAAACCTCTCCCCAGAACAGAATGTAGCTGTTACCATGCCAAAGACCATTTTCCATGAGTGGCCCTACAGTAATACATTTGCTGGAGCAGTTAGTAAATTGATCCATGAATTTGAAACAGGGCGAAAACTTGGCAGCAATTTTCCCTTTGTGAACAAAAAGTGATATATTGTCCACCTCTGGAATTCAATATACACCAGTTCGATAAGTGTTGCTTGTACAAATCCCTTCTTGTGCCGCATGTACAAGGTGTTGTTACAGAAATGGACATGTAGGAAGTGAGTGATACTAACATGAAAATAGTTTGCTCATAGGAATGCTTTTTCTCAGCTTGTGTGCTGCATAAATACTGGAGGCCTGAGTGTATACAGTGGAAGTGCAGTTCTGACTGAGTTTATTTAATCTGTCTGTCAGTCAGCAGACGTGATAATACCTCTGCATGCGTAAGCACTACATGAGAGTTAGTGTTTTCCCTTCTATCACTACATCTAGTTAGCAGAGTGGGGACTTTCTCTCCGAAAGTGTTCCCACATGTGAATGTGTGGGTGGGCAACTTTTGGTTTGGACTGGAATGAAACGGAGCAAATAGCACCACAAGATGTGAGCGTGAGGGGGTATTTGAGGATTTGACGGGGATGTAAGTAGACTGTGAAGTAAACTGCGGAGTACTTGTTGTTGTAGATATATCATGCAGACTGTGAAAACACTGTGAAGCATTAACACTTGGGATGTTTGCAGTAGAGTAATCTGACATTTGTTGAGCAAATGTAAGCACCTCTATCAGAAATACGGATGCGGTTAATCCAATATCATGACTGTGTGATATTTTGATTCTCAGGTTTACAGGAAAAATAAAGCTGCTCCTCTCTCGGTGGTGTACTCAGCTGCACATGAATGTGAATGAATGCATGATTTAAACACACAATTGTTCCCATGGTGATGTGTGTGTGTGTGTGAATAAGTGAGGATCCTTCCAGTGTATCAACCAGGACAGGATGTGTGGGTTTTATGCACAGCCTGAATAGTAAATGTGTGTGTCAGACAGTTAATGCGCGCTCTGACATTATCTCTACTCATCACCACACTGTGAATGGATGTTCTTAAGTTTCCCATGCAAACACACACACTGACAATCCAAATCCAGACATCATGGTGGTTTTTAGCTTTAGCGCATGTGGTTGCCACCTTCACCCGTTTATGAAATTCACACTGAGGACTAAACAAACTGCTGTGGGCAGGGTTGGATATGGTTTGCATTCCTCATGATAGTGCATGAAGATCAGATTTCTGTTATTACATGGATGATGATGAACTATGGATGAGTCTCTGCACTAAAGAGTCGTTATATCCTCTCTGTGGTCACACTGCTAACATCATCTTTAGGTTTGCATGGCTGGGATTACTGGAGAAGATATTACTCTGCTCCACCAAACATTTATGGGGATCTATTGTCA
>NW_023339740.1:2744877-2747928 GCF_004916995.1 Morone saxatilis | reverse complement strand
CTACACTGCTAGATGCCACTAAATCCTACACACTGGTCCTTAAAGATGTCGCTTTTATCTTTCAACTATCTTCATACTGTGGTTGTCTTTTCAATATAGGCAAGCGTATATACAGGTGAGGAGATGGTTGAAAGAGGTTATGGAGGCTTATTTAACTGGAACTGGAACACAAAGCAAAAAGGAGATGGACTGAGGAAGGTTGATTTAAAAGGTGTGACAACATCACTCTAGGTACACTACTGCAAGCAGCTGCTGCTACCTTGAAATACTGGTTTGGTGCCCTGTGGCTTTATTGTCACCTGTGTACATAACCAAGTCTAATTGAATGCAACTTCATTAATCACTTCAATAACTTCATTAAAACAAACTCACTTTTTTGTCCTAATTGTGTTGTAGCCAGTCAGTACCTGCACAGACAGTTAAAAATTACATTAGACAACATATTGGTAGAGCTGTTTAAAAGATACGTAATGGTTAATGTGACTGGCGGGGAGGATTTAATTAATCATGGCGCCCTCTGGTTTTTATCTCGCCTCTCCCAGCACTTTTGCACGTAGCATTCTGCTGGTCTATGAACAAAACTTGCAGGTGCACTTGGATCAGCCCACTGTGACCTTGCGAACTTACTTGTGCTTTGTTCTTTGGGATGAAGCCTAAAACAATATTGCTCACATTTATGCACCTGAGTTTATCTGCACCCTTTGTGAGGCTCTATCCCTTGTCACTGATGATTGGGAAATCATGCTCCCAACTTGAGATCCTCATAGTCCCATGAGTCTGCATCTGTATAAGCCTAACCCTCCTGTCTCGAACCAAATCTGCATGTAAGCCAAGGCTGACTTCATCCACCTCAGATTGAACTTCGAAAATCTCATCGTGTGCGAGGTCCAGTGTGAAAGAACAAGAGGGTGTATGTTTGCTTCTATGCCTAATAGTGCTGCCTCTCAGATGTCTCCCAGTGCACCTCCTCCTCTGGTCTCTTGATGGATTTCTTCTAAAACTGCTATCTCTCCTCGTTTGATTGAGCATTTGTATGTTTCAAAAAATAGAGTCTTTGTTTCCATTTTGTGTTGGATCACTTCACTCTCCACAACTGTGTAATGTGGCTGCCTCTGGGACCAGTCGGGGAAGGTAGGGGACCAACAGGCACTTCTTTTCCTTTTTATTTTTATATTTTCCCCCTCCGAATGACGCACTGGAAATAATGCTGGCCACCAGAGTGGAAGGAGAAGGTGACTTTCTGCACCACTGGCAAAACGCAAACATTGGAAGCGGTCCCCGTCCATCCCTAGGCTTGATGGAGAGCAGGGCCCAGAGGACGAGGCGGACTCAGCTCTCAGTGTGCTTTGCCCCTGGAAATATCCTCCCTACAACGGAGACAACAGATGTCTCTCGGCTGGGGAACAAAGGGGGGACATTTGCTAAGGCAGGCCCAAAAACAGGAGTGTGTCACTGCAGTATGTACAGCACTAGTCCTGTAGACTCCCCAGAGTGTTACACAATGTCAAAAGGGGAAATTGTTAATTTTAGTGAGCAAGATGAATGTGTTTGCTGCAGCTCCACAGAGGCTTCATATAAAACAATAAACTATGTTCTGTGCTGTGAGAGGTGATGCCTGTGTAGTTTTCTGAGGTGAATAACCTTACGGGAAAAGAGCTGCAGGATGTAACTCACACACCAGGCACACGCTGAAAACCTCAGATCAGAGTTTTCCCTCCCCCCGCTCTCTGTGGGAAGGTGTTGTAAGGCACACAGTTCATTCAAATTCCCCGTGGCAAAACCTTTGAAAGTCAAGAAAGGCATTTCAGCAAGGGACTGCCAACAGATACACAGGCAACTCAGGAGAATATGTTCCCCTCTTGTTCCTGCCTTTTGTTTTTCAGCCTTGGCTCCTACATGCAGATTCATACAAGACCTTTTCGTCTGGGTTCCCTGCGGAATGCGCCATATTTCGGGGTGATCTTCAAACCTGGATCACTGCCACACAAACACACAATAATCCCAGTACAGTGCTATCAGCAAATCCAGCTAATCGGCCATGCACTGCGATGCATGATAAGGGAATGCGGCAGTTTGATAAAGATGAGCCACAAAAAAACGCCGGTCCACTGTCCCGGCATGAGCCCACCGCTGTCATAAATCAACAGCGCCTGTTTACTGGCTGCAGTGCTGTCTGACTGATAACGATTTAAAGGTTTGAAACTGTGTATTTTATTTCATACAGACAAACATAACAACAAAATATCATTTAGCTTTTGCCAAGACTTGATATTTTAAATTTGATTTGGGATTTACAAAGCAGTCGCTGTCCAAAGTTGGGATAACCGCCAGCCAAACAGCGTTCCACACACGTTCTGTATCTATGGGACTCAGAACAAATCTTCATTTAGTCCAGCCTGTGCCACAACATGCACATGAGCTTGCCCTGTACTCTGTTGGGAGAAAGAAAAACAAAACCAAAAGGGAGAAACGTACAGTATATTTGAAATTCTTCGGTTGAATGATGTCACGTCCTGTCTGTCAGGGTTTAGCCAGTAGGAGCTTAGCTCCCATAAGAAGGGGTCTGAACTCCCATGAAAGCAGTAAAATCATACAACTGTGGGGACCCTGCTGTCTATACATATACTAGTGAAAATGCCATTGTTTGTCTGTAGCCAATCAAATCCTTTCATTTTGAGCATAGAGCTTTACTGTCTGACCGTAACACTGACTGAGAGCCAGATGATACAGCACAAAAATAACCTCAAACTTTAACCCTCAACCCATGTTAGTTTTCTAGCTCATGCACAGTAGATTGAACTGCACCTCAGCTTGCAGAATGAGCTACAGTTTTATGTTCTTTACTGCTAACATGCATGTATGTGTTTATGTAAGTTTGTATGAGTAAACACTGATCAGCCATAAAACTACCACCTGGCACCCTGGGCCACACAGCCCCATACCAACAAAGTAGCTCAAACTGCTGAAACAGTTACATGCTTGGTTTTGAAAGAAAGGTGTCAGAACACACAGTGCATCACAGCTTTGTTGGTATGGGGCTGTTGGCCCAGG
>NW_023339740.1:2734301-2744852 GCF_004916995.1 Morone saxatilis | reverse complement strand
CTACAGTAGCTTGTCTGTTGGATTAATCTAATTAGCAAGTTAGCTGTAACATTTTACAGCTTAAAGACCTACCTGAAAATATCAGAAGTCAGTTTATATGCTGAATGCTGTGGTTCTTATAGCAGCATTAACTGAGTAAACACACCATTGACATATGTATAATTAGAAAACGTGCGAGCAATGTCTAATTACAGTTTCACACAGATGTGTTTTTTGACCATGTGACAAATGTAAGTTTAGTATTCAGCCTTGTCTTAGCTCTGTATTGGTCTCTAAACATCTGGACTGAGTTGCACCAGCTATGTGTAAGTTCTGTCCTATATTAGGGTGTAAAGTCGACACTAGAGGCTCAGTAACTAGTAGTTAATTTATAACTAAAACAGCTAATTGCACCACAATCACTTGGAGCATAACTTAAATAGTTCGGATGTACATAATTTATGTCATAAATAAGAAAAATAGCCAATCAGCGATCCAGGCTATTGTTCCATCACCATGGTTACCATGTGCAGTAGCTTACTGGCTGGCATGACCCACTTGGCTTCGTAGTAAGCTAGATATTGAAAATATTGAAATATCATATCAATAAATTAGGTCTCTAGTTGATTAATGTGTCACAAAATGGCTGCAATTAATGAAAAAATTATGTTGTGTGGCAGAAAAGCTGCTGTTTTACCATGAGTGAGTATAATTCTGTGAAATGTTATGATTTACATTACCTTAGGGCTATGTGTAAGTATTTAGTTGTTACTTAGAGTAACTTATCTCTGTGGTGCAAAAGCTTTTATTTTAATAATGCATAAATCACAACTTAGTAATAATTTACGTTACAACTTGGTTAAGTTTGAACTTGCTGGCTCTTTAGCTGCTAGATGCTCCACTATATTCACCAGCTAGTTGCTAACTTGTCTGTCTGCTGTTAGGTGCAGGGCAGGTAGCAGGGGGCAGAGTGGGTTTATCAGTTTCTTACTGAAAACAGCTGCCTGCTGCATCTTGTTAGGAGATTAATGAGAGAGCATTAAAGTTGCAGGCCCTACAAAACCAAAACAACAAGCTGAAAGATGATAAATTGCTCCATAGGACTGAGGGGAGCAACAGATTGAGTTAATAGTTTTCTGTGGGTTTATCACTACGACCCGTTTCACATTATATAGTACATCATTTGATCCATTGTTGATATAAAATATAAAATAAATAAAATATTGACTAGTGCATCTTTAATCTTCAACACCACTACACAAACACTGTCCTTGGGCTGTAAGTGAGAGTTATCAGTGCACACCAGACGCTTTGAGGCCAAAGGAGCATTTATGATCATCTCCAAAGAGATTTTCTTCCCTTTGGTAATAGAAACCACCTTTGGTAATTTGAAAACCATTTTCACATGATTTTGACTGCCCAAATCGACAACTTCTGTGTTTTGAGTTGACTTTTAAAGCAAGTTTCTCAGTCTGAGACTCTTGAATGCCTCCCAGCTAGTGATTTTCATACAGGGAAAAACAAAACATGTAATTTCCGAGTATGCCTCACACTCCTAGATGTAAGAATGACTTTCTTTGTTTGGTTCTTCTGTGTTTTTTTTGCTGACGTCCATCTGCTGCTGACTCATTGAGCCCTGTCATGGTGACACTAAGGACCAGTCAGGAGAGAACAGTTACGTACAAGTCCCGTCAGTCAGCAACCTCTGAGAGCCTGCTTCACCTCCACCTCACAGCCGCACACCCTCTGTCCGTCTCCCTCTCCCCCCTGTCATTTCACACACAGTCAACCTTGTTCTTCTCCTGCAGATGTGGACGAGTGCGCGACCAACACCCACAGTTGTCGGCCCAGCGAGGGCTGTGTGAACACAGTGGGCTCATTTGTATGCGAGCTGCAGGTCACTTGTCCTGCCGGCTACCAGCTGAGGAATGGTGTTTGCGAGGGTGAGTTCATTGTTCCTGATGTATTTCATTAAGCCAATTTACCCAGCAGTCATTTCCAGAGCCACTAAAGTAGTCGGTGGAAATGCTGATGACGTCTTCTTCAATATGCAGTGCAGGATTTTTTTTACTTCTTTTTAGTGGTGAGAGAGCAAAAATAAGGCAGTAAAGGACAGTAAAGCAAAACCACAGTCCTATCGCCAGACAATAACGTCAATGTTGGACGGTTCAGGAAATGCCTGGATAATTTTCAATGATAGTGCGGTTTTTGTTAAGTCAAATACCAATGGGTTTTAGAGGGAAAATATTTTTTTTAAAGAAAAGACTGGTTGCAGTTAAAGGTTATATATATGAAATTCACTTCCCACTGGATGTCACACTACAGCACCAGCATCCCAGAACAAAACAATTGGACAAAAATAAAATAAAACCTACAGTCTTTCCACAGTCTTTCCAACAATCACAAACTCTGGTTTGGTTGAAATAAACCCCTTGTTCACCGATTTAGATGTGCAGGGCAGCAATGGCCGAAATGTAAGCTAACGTTAATCATTAGGGACATTAGGGACAAATGCGCCCGTTAGTCTTTCCACTACTCCAACAATCACTAAATCTGGTTTGGTCGAATTACATCCTTCCTTCAGCAATGTAGATGATAAAACAGCAACAGCAGTTTTACTCTACGCAGCTGCACACAACCACAGAGAGGCTGTGATAGCAACACAGGCAGAGTGAGTGGGATGTCATTCTCTCTCATACCTTTAAAATAAAAAGCAAACGTTAATTGCAGGTCTGTGACAAGATGCAAATTCTGGTCTCCTGCATGAAAGTCAAGTGCTACATGCCAGTCTAACACGCAGACCTCACCCACTACAGGTAGGGTTCTTCCTTCATTGGCACTGAACGTTGGCCCTGGACCAATTTGTACATGATACCTGCGGATACTGGGCTGCAATACATCTGGCTGAAAATACTCATTCATATGTAGCTGCAGCCTTCGTGTGTGTGGTTCTAAACATCACCATCAGTGTATTTCCACTTCATAACACAACTGGGCACTTACGTTTGGCCAGGGCTCTTGTTTGTGTTGGAGTGTGTTACTTAGTTTTGCCAGTTTCTCTGCAGTTTAAAGAGGATCCAGCAACCAGCTGCAGCACACAAGTCCAACACCCTTGGCCCAAACTGAGGCACTGCGTAATCGATGCTCATACATACTCACACAGGCTATTCTGGTCCTTAACTTTGTCATCACATACCCTCTTTCTAATTGTATTGCCAAAAACTGGGAGTAATTTGTCCTTAAAGGGCCCCTTGAGAACTCACACGTCCCTTAATACAAGACTGCAGTGCTGTACATCATGGATACGTGTTGAGGCTATTGGAGTGTCCTGGCATTATTGATGGCAGACAGTTGTTTTCAAAGGCTTTTTAACAGGACCAGAATATATTTAGACAGCTCATTTCCACACTTAGTCCCTGTTTAGATGAATACAATCAACATTAGTGACATACAAATATACACAAATCCTCAGAGTGATGTGTATTATTTACAGTCATTTTCATTCCTGTGTCTGTGGTCATGACTTCAACTCAGCTCAGTCAGCGAGGCTTAATTAAGATTAATGCTCATTTTTTTCTGGCCCCAGTAGTGATATTTGTGTTTCAGCAGATGCCCAGGTTCGGTATATGACAAGATAATCACCCAGAGAGGCAGCATTGCGCGGGCGTTAAAGCACTTTGAAGCTCTGTGACTTGTGTCATCAGCACTTGGCACCAAGGAGGACTAATCAATGTAGCTAGATAATGAAGGTAATATTTAGTCGGCCATCCAACGGGGGAAAAACTAATTAGGTGCATGACAGAAAGGCGAGATCTTTCGCTGTGGTGTTGGAAATGTACCCCTCTGATGATGATTGGTAGAGAAAAACCCAAAGTAAGACCTTCCGCTTGTGTGCCACAGGACGAGTCCCAGAGGACCCGATATAATGTGGACTCCTGAGAGACAGGCTTGTAGCACAAAAGAACAAATCTTCCATTTAAACCCCATCCATCGCTCTTGAGATTCAATAACTGTCATTTAAGAAGTTTTGTTCAACTTCTGTTAATTGCAGAGTTGGAAGGAATGATATTTTTATGGGAGGGGAATTCTTCCTCCAGTTAAACACTGACAGAGTAAAAGTTTGAATTTCTTGGATGCAGCACATGTTTATTCTGTGCTTGAGCCACAGTGCCACCTACTGTACCGCTAACAAGCTGAGAGCTCAGACTGAAGCTCAGGGAGTTGGCAGTTTTAAACTTTTTACTCTTTTTTCTACAGTTTAATAAAGTGTGTATTATTTTGTCAGGATGACTCAATGAATGTATGTTTATCTGTTCTTTCCTGCAGACATTGATGAATGTGTTCTGCGAAACCATAACTGTGGTGTGGGCTTTGTGTGTGAAAACACAGTGGGCTCTTTCCTGTGCAACCCCAAACACAAGTGCATTAGTGGCTTCACACAGGACTCCCATGGCAACTGTATCGGTAAGAGACTGTTAGCACTGCTCTCTGTTGGCTAATGGAAACTCACAACACATGACCATTAAAGCTGCAGTAGGTAACTTTTATAAAAATAACTTTTTGTCATATTTGTTGATACTGTTACTGTGTCCTGACAGTAGTACATGAGACAGATAATCTGTGAAAAAATAAGGTTCTTCTGGCTCCTCCTAGTGCTCCTAATGGTATTTGTAAGAATCCACCGGGCCTGTATGAAAAAAACTAATCAGAGTCAAGAATGATAGCTGATATTATTCTCAACAATCAGCCATCTTCAAGCATTTTAACTGTCGACTTGTTCCTGGTCATTAGAATCACTTATGATTTAATAAAAAAGCCCAAAGCGTCCGTATTCTACGACCTGGGAATGAGACTCAACAATCAACCATATTTCTCAGTGCTGACTATCAACCACAACATCCCTAGCTTGCGTCAGACCAGGAACCTTTATTGCATTTCATTCCCCAGTTCTCTCCTCTCATTTTCTAAGGTTTTAAAGTTTTTTAAAGTTTGACATTTTAAGAAATGCTTTTGAGAAGTGCTTTCTTGCTGAGAGATAACAAACATATAATCTGTTTAAATAGAAAGCCTCTACCACAAGACATTTTTTTAGTTTAGCATAAAGACTGTCGGCAAGGGGAAACGTGTAAAAACGAATAGTTGTGGTTTTATTGTGGGTTATGTGCTGGTTTATTTCTTGGTTGTAACCTCACAATGACAAGACTCCGGGGGTTCCTCCTGCACCCGGCCAAGAAATAGTAACCTTCAATAAAACCTTTATACAAATTAAACAAATAACATCCTGCCTAATTACTTACAATTTGTTTAGCAGTGTGTAGGGAAACATTATCATCTTGGAATGGCGGGGTTCACCCCTGGGTGCTCCTGATATCATAAAAGTGCCTCATATACCTCGGCTGATGTACAGCCACGCGGAGCAAAGTAATCACAGAGCCTAATGTGTCCCAGCAGATGATTGCACATACATTACAGATCTATCACTGAGGGTGGAGGGCTTCCTTTAGCTTTCTTCAAATGGAAACTCCAAATTAAAATCTTCTGTTTCTTCTGTGTTTTTGCAAATGTTAATTATGATACTACAGACTAACCCCTCTTGTCACATTTTTGCTCCTGCTCTTCAATCAGTTTGGCATTTTTTCACTCGATGCGCTGTATCACGTCCACCTGAATGTATGCACGTGTTAAATCCACAGTTCATTATCTGCTTCGTACGAGTATTGGAGCCACTATATATTTGGAAGGCATGATTACCGACAACAAGTCAACAATACAAAACCATGTAATTGTTCTGTTAAAATGACTGCGAGCAAGTAGTCATAGGTAGGCCTGTCAATCAGGATTAAACCACCTAACAATCATTCTCCTGTGGAACTGTCATTGTTTCAGCTGTCTTGAGACTTGATTCTCTCTCTTTCTGTGTTTCTGCAGACATAAATGAGTGCAGCAGCCTGAGCGAGCCGTGCAGCTCTGGCTTTAACTGTATCAACACGGTGGGCTCCTACACGTGCCAGAAGAAGGTCGTAATGTGCAGCCACGGCTACCACGCAAGCCCCGATGGAGCCAAGTGTGTCGGTGAGATTTACCTCTTTAACACAACAGCACGGACAAAGGGGGCTGGCAGCTATGGAAAGATATGAAGGACACAAGTGCTCAAATGCATGGTTACAAAATGCCAGAATAGGGAAGAACGAGCAAGTTAGGATTCAATTCAATTCAGTTTTATTTGTGTAAGGCTAATTCATAACAGAAGTTATCACACTTTTCAAATAGAGCCGGTCTAGACCGAACTCCTTATAGCAATATTTATTTTTTTATTGACACCATGGGGACGGCAGCAAGGAAAAACTGCCTTTTAACAGGCAGAAACCTAGGACAGACCCTTCGGCTCTAGGTGGGTGGTCGTCTGCCTCGACCAGTTAGAGAGAGAGAGAGAGAGAGAGAGAGAGTGAAAGAGAGGAGGGAGAGGGAGAGACTAGGTGCACGCAACAACAGTAGCAACACTACAATAATAGTAGTGAACTGAATGATGATGAACATGAAGAAGATGATGAATGGGTACAATGAGCAGTGATTATTAGTAATAATAGTACTGTATGAATAATAATAATATAAGTAATTATAATAATATCAGTGTATATTAGCAATGGGAGTCCAAGCAGGACATCGCAGGAGGGCTCCACCAGAGAATCCATGAAAACTGACAGACGAAAAGCACAAGAAGATACTGGCAAGAAAGAGAAGAGAGAGGAAGAAAGGGGTCAGTGCATCATTGGAACCCTTTGACTAGTCTAGAAAAATTCGAGGCAGCATAATAAGGATGGTTCAGATCACCTGATATCAGGCCTAACTTAAGCCTTTATCAAAGACGAACCGTTTAAAACCTAAAATCCTACTTAAATGTGGGAGAGTTTGTCTGCCTCCCCGCCAACACAACTGGAAGCTGGTTTCCACAGGAGAGGAGTTGGTAACTGGAAGGCTCTGGTTCTGTTCTACTTTTTAGAGACTTATAGGACAACACGTAGCCCAGCATTCAGAGAACGTAGTTGTCTAGGGGGGTAATGGGGTAAACTATGAGCTCTTAATTTCCTTAATGCCAATTTTGATGCTCAAGTTCTGTAAAAAGGATATTATGGTCAAATGGTGTCAAATGCGCCACTACGATCTAAATATACAAGTACAGAAGACAAGTCCAATTGTTGGAAGCAATCAAAAGATCATATTTAACTTCTAACAGAGCTGTCTCCTGTGCTGTGGATGAACTCTTAAATTCCGCTGACTGGAATCCTAAATAAGCTATTGTTATGTTGACAACTGTTTGGCGACTACTTTCTCCAGAATCTTAGAGAGGAAGGGGAGGTTAGAAATCGGTCTATAGTCTAAGAGTGGGCTGGATCAGTTATATGGAGGCCAAATCATTCAAAAATGAAATAAATAAATAATACCTTTTAATACAAATTGTAATATGGATAAATACAGACAAATTATTTGATATAAATTGTGTAATGATAATTGTTTTTAGTAACTCACCTCAACATCATAATTTCATTCATTGCAGGTCATTTAATTAAGAAACTAAATACAACCCCTTTACTCTCTGTGCCTTACTTTGCAACCAGATTATGCAACGCTGAACTAGCAGAAGTGCCCTAAATGCACTTTCGATTGTCTAAATAGGTCCAGAGAGTGAGCAAAAGAAAGATATGTGAATGCATTTCTGAGTGTGTGTCTGGTTGTGTGAGTAGGAGTTTGGCTGTGTTTAAGCTCAACTCATTCAGGTGCAGAGTGGGTCATTGCTGAGGTGCTTTATCTTTCTCTCTGCCTGTCTAGACATTGATGAGTGTCAGATGGGGACGCACCGCTGTGGAGTGGGCCAGATCTGTCACAACCTCCCTGGCAGCTACCGCTGTGACTGTCAGACGGGCTACCAGTATGACGCCCTCCGCAAAGTCTGCACTGGTACGTATTGCTGTGTCAGGTCTGTGAGATGATGACGAGCAGATTGGAGGTTTAGTCGTCAAACTGTTTTTGAAGCCAGCGCTTCTCTGGAGGCAGAAGAAAATCTCACTGGCTCAGTTAAGCCTCAGTGTGCAGGGCCAAGAAAACAAAGTTTTGTTTTAAATGTGATGTCAGATTTGACTAATTAAAACGGGGGGGACACTTCTGTCAGACCTTTACTGATGATTAGTGCTAATTGTGCGAGGGCTTACATTTTTTGGAACTGCAGCACAGTGTTAAAAATATAAATTAAGTTAAAACACTGAAACAAGAAAGGTTCTGTTATTTTTGATACTGTGTTTGCACATTCTAGTATTTTTGGGTATTGCTGTCACAACAATTTTTATCCTTTTTTGAAAAAGGCAAGAAAGCCCTTTTGTTCTTGCTAACTGAAGAAAACAGGAAGGAGTGGGTTTCCATCCATGTGTTACCAAGTGGTAACACTGAAAATAAAAATAAAAACTTTAAATATTACAAAAATGTTTGTATGGGTGGGCCAAGAAGTACATTCTAATGTACATTCCTCCCACAACACCTCCATCACTCTATGAGGAGGAGGCAGTGGACCAGTTTGTGGAGGAGGAAGACTAGGTTTGAAGATGTGTTCCAAAATCCAAGATAGATGGGTTCCCAGACAACGATACAGCAAGACTTGAACGAACTGGACTGACTGAGAGATTATATATTATTATGAACTGCCCACTTTGCGAAATGACAGGTGACAAATTCAATAACATAAGCTTTTGTTCTTTTAACACATATACATGTGTTAAAAGTGTTAGTGTTATCACTGCTGCAGGCTGTCAATTCTCACAGTAATTCCATGTTAGCTAGCTAAGTAAGAGCCAGTTATATGGGGGGACAAGACAAGGAACAGGAAATGCAAAGACAAGGGCCCCATACATACTTATCTCTAAAATCGGCTAAATAGTACAAATATCCATATATGAGCAATCAGGACATAGTGGTAATATGATTTATACCATCATCAATTGTTTCACTAGAAAACCTTTTATAAGTTTTAATTTTTTCCACTTTTTTTACTTAATTATGTTTTAATTGGAAAACCACTGTGAAGTGTTTGGCTAATTGTTAACTAGATGTATGCAGGAGTATGAAAAATTTGAACATGAGTGAAAAAGTCACTCTACATACGTGGCTGAATGGGAACTGGCATTGAGTCCTCTGTGGCCTGGAGGTATCTGTCTGTTGTCTAATGGCTCCTACTCCTGCACTGACAGATGTAAATGAGTGCTGGCGCTATCCTGGCAGGCTGTGTGCCCAGACCTGTGAAAACACCCCAGGCTCCTACCACTGCTCATGCACAGCAGGCTTCTCCCTAGCATTTGATGGGAAGAACTGTGAAGGTAAACAAGACTGTTTTTTTATTTCTCTAACATATTGAGAATTTAAATGCCACCTCATTTAGATGGTCTGTCTTATTCCCCTTGAAGAACGTAAGCCGTAGAGGTGAGCCTCTGGGGAGAGCGTTGACATCAGAAGCTAAATGCAGCCTTCACACAGACCTTGGAGATTGTATATATTGATAGGAAACTGTTTATGAGTCTTTTGGAAGTCTTTGTTATCAGCAAAGCCTGTTTTCTGTTGCAATTTAATTTAGTCTCCATCTCCTGGATGCTGAGGTGTCTGACATGCATGCATAATGGCCCCCAGGTTCAGGTGCTGTCACTTATCACTGTGTTGAAGATGTGGTTGTGCTTTAAAGAGCAAAGCTGACCAGGAGCGTGATTCACATTAGGTTCAGCTTGTCACAGGCATTATTCAGGGAACTTAATCAAGTTGTGAAGGTTTCTGCTCACGATCCAAAGGTGAAGCATTTTTCAGGGTTTTTTTTTATAAAAGCTTGCTGAGCGACTTGATTACATTTTGATTGGTGCTTTTCAGATTAATTTGTTCCAGACACTTGAAGCTTTCCTTTCTTCGGGAAGCAGTTTCATACCAAAGAGTGTTAGAAATCATCATTTCACCTTCAAAATTCCACAATGCACTTACCCAGAAACACTACAGCAGCTCCCTTTCCCTTTCGATGATGTTTCTGTTGGTGGTGCTCATTTCTTTGTCTTATGAAATGGTGGAGTTTTTACATCATAGGATGAGGCTGTCAGTATTTTATATTTTTGATTCCTTGGAAATACCGAATGAACATATAGTTCATTTTGACTGAACCCCACATGCACTGTCCTGATGACCCAAATACTCACTAGAGCACTAGATGTGTATTAATCCACAGCTGAAAATAGTCCCCAACAAATCACCTCCTGTTTGAGCAATGTTTGCTAAGAACTACAATGCCCAGCAGTTTTGGAAAAAACTGAGACTTTGAAACTTTTAAAAATGTAACTATAACAATAAAATAAAAAAATTTGATTTGATTTTAAAAATGTACCTCTTCTGAAGGAACCAATGGGCTTGGAGGAGAGTGCCACAGACAGGGTAGGGCTGCCAGAGAGTACTGAGAGACAAGCTAACACATTTTTGGGGAAGAATTCAGCACACGTGTCAGCAGTGCCAAAAATATACGTATGGTGTGGGTCTCGCACATGGGCTTGGCAAAAT
>NW_023339740.1:2724403-2734209 GCF_004916995.1 Morone saxatilis | reverse complement strand
AAAAAAAAAAAAAAAAAAGTCTCTTACAGCCATACCCCATTTGCATGTGTTGCATGCACACAACTCCTCCCAGGTACTCTCTTTGGTCAGCAGAGCATTAAGATGTTGATGATGAATCGGGAAGAATTCTGATCATGTCTTTTCTTTTCTGTGCTTAGATGTAAATGAATGTGACAAAAACCCCTGTAGCCAAGAGTGTGCCAACATCTATGGCTCATATCAATGCTACTGTCGCCAAGGCTACTACCTGAAAGAGGACGGACGCACATGTGAAGGTATTTTCTACCAAGGTCACTAGGTAGAGGACTCGCATCAGCCAGTTGGACAGACACTACTTCATATGAATATTATACATGCAGTACAATATGTTGCTCCAGGTCTGCTGTATATTTAAATACCTGGTTGATTTCCAATACATACTACAACTTTATAAGACATTAATATGTCAAAAGTACACTCAATTTAATATACTGTAAAAAATGCACATTTTACTGTACAAAACTGTCACACTATGACAGTAAAAGATTATAAATTGTGAATAGGTTAAATACAGTTTCTGTAACAGTGAAACACTGTCATATCTCATCTCAAAACATTTATTTATATAGCATGTTAAATTATTAATATTAAAAATTATATATTACAGCATGTAAATTACACACAAAACCACCATCATATATCATGGCAAAAACATTTATTTTTTTGGTACGTTAAAATATGGAGTAAAAAACTTAAAATCAACAGTACTAATATAATTTCACCATTAAAGCAGAAAAAGTTCTGCTGTAACCACAGGTTTCTTTCTACAGTGCAGGGATTCCTGTAAAATCAAATGCAAGCCACTACAACAGCAGACCCATTAATGCAGAAGTCGCTGATACAAGCACACACACGCTTCGTCCTGCACTCATGGATCTAGTAAGAAAAATATGATATAGTCACATAACAAATCTACATAGAGCCACTTGAAATAAGCCTTCAGCAGTAGTTAGCTAGTAGCCCTTTCTCTGTATTTCTTCTCTGTATTGAAACAGTAAAAAAAAATAGGCAAACCCTGGCAGTAGAATCACTATGGAACCACCAATATTTACCAAATCAGGACTATATTTTCAATTGTGCAAAAATGCAGTGAAATGTTAATGCCAATGCAATGAGAAAGTCCCACTGCTTTATTTGAACCTGCCGTTGGCTGTGCTCTGACTAATGAGACGTGTGTTCTTGAACAGATATTGATGAGTGCTCCCAGAGCATCGGCAACCTTTGCGCCTTCCAGTGTGTTAATGTTGCAGGCAGCTACCAGTGCGCCTGCCCCCCTCATGGATACGTCATGTCCGCCAATGGACGCACCTGCAGAGGTGAGCCTTCAGTGAACATACAGTATCGTATACAGTATTTTTATTTAGTTATTTTATTTTATTTTGATCTTTTCCCCCCTTAATCTTGCTCATACACACTACAATAAGAAAAAGGAATGAAATCTTATCTCAGCTCAACCATATTTGTACTTCTAGTTGCCTGTATTTACTTAGTTACTCACTTTTTGTTATTTTATTTTGTTTCTTTTTATATTTTCTTCTATTTATCATAATTATGTGTGTTTGGTTTTTGGTATATTTTTTTGGTGTTATTTTTTTGAATACCCCAGTTGCTGTCAATATTTGTATTGCCTTGTCATGTCTCATATGTCTTCCTGTCTTAAAGTTAATCATGTATCTTGCACTATCAATAAAAAAAAGGTAACTAAGAAGTTTTAATTCCCATCATTTAATGTATATAATGTAAACTGCAGGCTGACAGAAGAGACATGCTGTTAGGGGGGTTGTCCCACCTGTCAGTGTGGTTATCTATTTCATTAATTTATAATTTTTTCCAGATATCGACGAATGCACAACTGGCACCCACAACTGTTCATATGGACAGACCTGCTACAACCTCCAGGGAGGCTTCAGATGCCTCTCCTTTGACTGCCCTCACAGTTACAAGAAGGTTTCAGACACGTGAGTCACATCTTTTTCTCGACATCTTCAGACTCTTAAAATATTTAACTCCAATGTTGCCTTTTCCTCAGCTTTTTAAAATGATATTTTAAGTTTTATTTATGGTTATTTTGCAGTATTCTGGCCATTTAAACCCTGACATACTGCGCCTTTAAGCACTGACCTGTCTCTGTGGGATTTTTGGATTTCGAGGTTTTCTCTCTGCCTGTGCTCCTCTAATGATTAGTACTGTACATCCATGTCCTTGCAGTGCAGTGTGCTGCACAGAAGAGCCTTGTTAGCTGTGAACCTGTTGCAGCTGTAGAGGCTGGCCGGTAACTGAACATGACTCCCATCGAGCGGTGCGATGAAGTCAGATGGCTTTCATCAGCTCGGTGCTTCCCGGGGCCGTCTCCACAGCTCTCCCTGCTCTGCACTCCAGTGGACACAGCCCACAGGAGGCGTCTTATCAATGCTATCAAGAGACACCTTAATAACCTCGCTGTGACGTGGCCTGGATCGGCACGTAGAGACATCTTTCATTCATGAGTGGACTTGGCAGCCCCAGACACAGCTGAGATTAAAACGTCTCCTGGTCTGGTCCTTTAGTGCCACCCTAAGATTCATTGGAGTGGGTTCCAAGACACTTGTTTTGGCATGAGCTGTGCAAAATTTATGGTGCACTACATCAAACTTTATTCCGGGCTGTAAATTCTGATATGTGATGGAAAAGCAGTCAGAATACAGACTGGGAAAGTGCAAGTGGCCACTGGAGGACGCCCGCTTTCTCCACTGGCACTTGTTGCTCTGTCCTGTTTTCATTAAATCCGTGCAGTGATGGGGACTAGCAATGCTACATATAGCAATGTGACTAGTTTAATTCCATTTCCCAGTTGCAATCTGGTAGTTTATAATTGTATAGCCCTGGTTCCCACGACAAAAAGCCAGTGGGATTTTTCTATTAGATTTTGGATTTTGGAGTAAAAACCAACGTTAGGCTATAAACGAACAAATGGTCTGATATGTGTTGACAGTACATTTTTTATTTGAAACAGGTACTTACACTGAAAAAAAGCCACATTGGAAGAATTTTTGAATTTCGAATAAAAGGTTACAGCCCTAGTATTTTATGTGGTAGATCAAAACATGAAAATCTCTTCAGCTTGTGTTAAACACAGACCGTATTTCAGGCATCTAACCAAAAAACCCATTAAAAAGCCCACTGACTTTGAGACAGGGGAACTACTTCTATTAAGTAGCAGGGTATGGCTACATTGTATTTGCTGCACAGATTCTGCATCCACACTACTCCCCATTCTGATTCAGCTGAGTCGGTCTGTGTATGCAGACAGAAGGAGGGAAGTGAAAGTGAAACTTAACTTCATTAATTGTGTTAATTAAGTCCTCGGCATTCATTAATCAGTGAAGTGTATGGAACTACACAGCAAACTGGAGTCTCTCACAGTTGTTGTAATAATGACACAAAATAATGAGTGCATGTTTCCAGTGTATTACTTTACAGTAGTGTTTCTCAATGTGACATAGCTTCAGTCTATGAAGGCACTTTTTCTCAGCACTACTACCTTCAACAAAGAGTAGCTTATACCTTTGCTGGCTACGGTTAGTTGACCCAACACTGGTGGAAGGTTACTGCACTGTCCCATACTGCAGAAACCTTTCTTAGAGCTGACTTACTGGCCACATCAAACATTATGCAGAACAACCTTTTCAAAAACCTACAGGCTACAGTGTGAGCAGTAGTTAGATCACTACAGAGAATAACCAACCTGACTGCTAAATCTCAACGTTGATTGTTTCACCCAGCAAAAGATTTTTTTTTTTTTTTCATCCAGAACATGGATGACATGACAACCAAAACCAGACCTCCATTTAATCTTTGTTTATATGTATTAAATATATGCTAATATACTTTATATATATATATAATAGTTAATATACAAGTATAAAATGTACATTGGTAAAAAAAAAAGAAAAAAAATGACACAGTTAAACATTTAGTTTAAGGACCAATGTGTAGGATTTAGTGGTATCTAGTGGTGTAGTTGCATTTAGTCTTGCACTTTGACGTGAGAACAGCCAACAGGTAGCTAGTATTCAGAGAGTCTAGGGCCAGACCATTAAGTGCTTTAAAAGTCAAATTAGTCACTGGAAACAAATACTGAACCAAGCTTGACAGGAGCAAGATACTGAACATACTTGTTTTTACCAATAAATACAGTTACAAACACTGTTGTTAAAGTACCATAGCCTCCAAATACTGTCTTGCTCATCCATCCTCTTCCCTCTTGTCTCTCTTGACCTCTTTAGACGCTGTGAGCGAACCAGCTGTCCCAGTAACTCCGTAGACTGTCAGAACTCCCCCGTCCGCATCACATACTACCAGCTCAGCTTTCAGACCAACATCATCATCCCCGCCCAGATCTTCCGGATTGGACCGTCCCCGGCCTACTCCGGTGATCACATCGTCATCGGTATCATCAAGGGCAACGAGGAGGGCTACTTCAGCACCAGGAAGCTGAACAGTTTCACAGGCGCTGTGTACCTGCAGAGACAAGTCCGCGAGCCCAAAGACTTCCTGATCGATGTGGAGATGAAGCTGCTGAGGCAGGGGACGTTGACGTCGTTCCTCGCCAGAATCTATGTCTTTATCACGTCCAGCACCATGTAACACCGGAGAGAAAAAGACAGAGAGAGGGACTGGAAATTTCAGATGGTGCTAAACTTTTATATGTGCAGACTCTTTTTGTAATGCCTCCCCACAATCAAGCATTATTCAAGAATCTTCTAAAATGTTACCAGAGACCTTACTGTTGGCTTCTTTTGTCTTTGGCAGGTTATCTGCTTGTTTCTGCAGACTTTCTATGGCAATCATATTTCCTGAGAAACCTTGTATTTGTATTTACCAAAGCATTTTTCAGTTCAACTCTTACTAACAGAATTTAACTTGTATGCACCAGCATTGACAGGGTTTTCTACTCCTCTTAGTTTATACAGACAGTGGCAAGGTGCTGCACAGGTCACTGCACAAGTCTGGGTGGGTGGTTTGTGCTCTGCTCCACTCTTTAAGAACTGAACTGATTGACCTCCCTATGTAAATGTTCATTTTTAAGACAATTATTCATGAATTTCAAGTTTGAAGAAACTAATAAACCTTTACAGCACTAGAATTTAAGGGCACTTGTCACTATGGAGGCCCAAAACTGACAAAATGTACTTTAAAGCCTATAAGATGAGTCAAAAACATGTACTGAATACATCATTTTTTTAAATATTCATAACTGAAATAGAAATATTATTTCTTTTTTAATAATAATAAATTATGAATAGAAATTATATTTTTTCTTTCCAATTGGTTGCTAAAAAGAAAAAAAAAAAAGTTTTTCTTTTACCACTAATCCATTAACAGAAAGAAAACTTAAACTTAATTTGTAAGAGCAGAGATAACTGTGGTAAGTGAGTTAAATGAGCACATTGATAGTTATTTTTTCTCTTTAGTATGGTCAAGAATCCATATCCATACTCAATAAAGTATATGCAGAGCCCCGTAGAAAATATTTCTCTTTTTCTAGCTTAAGACAGTATGTCTTTGAAAACTCAATTTATGTTGAAATTGGCAGTTTTAAGCCTCCACATTCACCACCCAAATTTGCGAATGTGGTTAAGAAAAAAAGTAGCAGAAACGTCAAATAGTGCATTTTGTTCAATATTTGGTGTATATTATTTTTTTAAAGGTGTGATCTGATTAAATGTTAGTGTTGTAATTCAGTGCAAATCACACTAGAAACATTAACGAGTCACGTATGGTAAATTCCAGCACTGAGAATTATTAATGTAACTGTTGATCATTGTATTGTCATTGTATTGAAGTGTCATATTCTTTCCTTTATTACTGGATATATCTTTCTTATGTTACTGTGTTGTAATTATCTCAGGGTAAAATTCATGTCATTTTGTATACGCTTGACAAATTCCTGTGTAGTTTGCAGGAATGAATCAGTCTGCTGTCGTAACTCCAGACTGGCCTCACGCAGCCTGTACAGTTTCAGCTGCCACATGACACTTGTATCAATAAACCAATCAATAAATGATGATCAAACTGTTGTCAGTTGCTCAATAAAAGCACAAATCAGATTCTAAAGTGTCAGTTTTTCCACATCAGTGCTGTACACTTGTGCTGTGGTATCGTTATTGTGAGTGAACAGTGAGCCAATATCGCCATCTGATGGTCAGATTGTGAACAGAACAAGGCCTCACCACCACTGCTCTATTCAAGCTCTATCTTTCAGCAAGGTAATTCAAAGTGCTTTATATGAGACTGAATTTCATGAAGAAAAGGTTTAAATGTATCACCACATTTTAATTAAAAGAACTGCTTCACAGTCAGTCTGAGCAGTCCTTATCCTAACTGTTTTTATCACCTATTCCACTGCACCACAAGGAACATTTAGTGTGTGTTACACCCTCAAACATTCCCACCCGGAAAGTGTGTGTGTGTGTGCTTTTCTACTTCAGCCTATTAATACATCCCAACAGATAGCCTCTCAAATGGAAAGTAGGGAGGTCACCATATATACATAAACACCACAGTCTGACGAATACAAGGTTTTATTTAGAGGATCATATCATCACTGATATTTTTGGGTGAGAAATTAACAGACAAACCGGCGTAAAGTGTGTTTTGATAAAGTGTTGAACCTCCACAGCGTTGCTGCCTGGCATAGATTCTGTTACTGGAGGGATGAACAACATTCTTCTGAGGTGTTTTGGTGATGGTGGAGAGTGCTGTTGCTCCCAAATCCCACATAGTTGTTTAGCTGAGTTGAGATCTGGTGACTGTAAAGGTCAAAGTATATGATTCACATCCTTTTCATACTAAGACCATTCAATGAGCTCTCACGCCCTTTAGCCGCTATGTTATTTTATTTATTTAGGTTTTCTGTTTAATTTGTCACCCATCTGCAGGTTTTCATTAGTAGTTAGTATTTGCACCTGATCTGTACTTTTGTCAGGATAGAAAAGCCCCAGAAGACCTCAAACTGCACAACAATAACGAAGCACTGACATTAGAAAATAACATGGCAAAAAAAACATTTCATTTATGTGTTTATCTGTCAGATAAAAAACTTAATATTTGAACATCAATAAAGACGTCCAAACTTTATTGCAGTAATATTTTCTGACAGCTGAAAATAATTTTTTTACCATATTTCTTTGGCCAAAGCAAGTTTAAACGTGCAGAAGAAAGATTGTTCGACAGTTAGCACGACTTGAAATCCCTCTCGCTCCCACTGCCTCAGTGGCACATCAAGTCTGGCATAGGCTTACTCATCTCCCCAACAATCAACAATCTTTCTCCAGAATCGCTGACTCCACCTGTAAAGGCCAGTCTGTAGGATTTAGTGGAATCTAGTGATTAAGTTGCAGATTGCAACTCGCTTACTTCACCCTCCCACTCCAAGTGCAAAGGAGAAACTACGGTGGTTCAGGGCTACTGTAGAAACATGGCAGTTCAACATGGTGGACTCCATAGTTGGCGACCCACTCCCTCTGTAGATAAAAACAGTTCATTCAAACCTAACAAAAACACAATTCCTATTTTCAAGTGATTATACACTAATGAAAACATACCTATGAATATTATATATCTGATAATAGATCCTCCTAAATGTTACACATTATCATCTCAACAAGTTCACATGGCTATTTACACAGGTCAGCATTAGCCTCCCAGTGGAGTCGTGTTTCTGTCCAATAGTCACTCTCTTTTCAGCTCAGTTTTGGTCTCCACCAGCTCCTAAGGGAAATATCTGTCTCTCTAACTGCTAAATGCTCCACTATGTTCACAAGCTTTGTCTGTCAGCTGTTTGGTGCTGAGCAAGTATGGTATTGTTGGTTTATCAGAACTGTTTTTGCTGAAAACAGCTGCCTGCTGTGGCTGGAAACAAGGTTGATGGGGCAGAGCTTGAGGGCCAGAAAACCAAATCAGTGAGATAAAAGATTTGTGCAGTTTTTCTGTGCCTATTGCTTTTGATTCATGGCTGCTTTAATGTTCTGAAGGAACAGACAGAAAGTCTTGAATGTAGAGTTCCAAGAGGCTTTCATCCAGCAGCCCACACACATTTCTGTTTCACCCCTGATAACCTCACTGCACTGACTTATGATGTGGTTTTATGTTTCGTAATCAGAGAAACAGTACTGACTGATAGCTCTTATGGTCTTATTTTCATTAAAATATCTCCATCGCTGTTCTGATTTTGCCTCAGTCCATGGTGCTGTGGGGTTTTTGCACTGCAGATCATCTGTTGGTGCAATATTCTGAACTAGGAGTTTCTGCTGATTGTTCCCAGTTCTTGTTATTACAAACCACAAACTTCCAGTGAAAAACCTACCTCACTAAAAAGCATCTTAATTTATCTCTAGAAGTAAAAAATGGCCCTTATGGTCTGCTATGTTTTGTTTGATTGGACAGTTTGTTCAGGAAACTGCTACGCCATTACAGTAGTGACACTGGTCTGCACTGGGCGGCCTCTTTCCTCTCTGCTGAAGCCCAAACACATCCGGCTATTGAGGTGGTGTCCCACACACACTAGGGTGTGACCTCTGATTATCTGTCTCAGCTTCAAAGGGTTATCAAGACAACCGAATACACGTGATGAGGTCCCACCGTGTTACTGTAACATGACAACAACCAGACCTCTGCTAACATTATTCTGCTAACGCCTAATTGCTAACAGCTTTTCACCACATCTGCGGTTAGTTTCTCTAAAATGACAGAGGTTTCAAGCTTTTGCTTTTACTCTGAAACCCTCAAGTAGAGGTGGAAGGTGCTTGAATCAAGCCGATGTTGCTGTCTTAATGTGGGAAGCACTTTGTGTTACATTTTGTCAAACCTGCAATAATATTTTATTTGGTATTTGCATTTTATTTCGATATATTAAGTAAGAGTTTCCCATAAAATTTAATGTGTGTAGAAGGGTTATCCCTCTTTACAGAGCTGCTGGCTCTTCAACAGTGTTTAATTAGCCTGATTTCACTGGAGGGTTTGTAGTGTCTCATGCAGGTCATAAATGTATATATGAGACATAAATGTCGATTGAGAGGATTTAACAGCTCATAAGAATAAAATTCAGAGTAAAAGACAGACTCCTTGAATTATGGCGCCTCCATTACCAAAAAGACAGCCTTCAGAGAGCGACATCAGTAAAAGTCTAATAAAAGCACATCAGAGCTTAGGCAATGCAGTGAAAGTGATCAGTGACCCTGACGTTGAGCGCTGAGGCCGACCGGCTTTGATCTTAAACGGAGACGTGAAGGAAGTGGAACTCGGCTCTTACGGGCACACGGTGAAGAGGTTTGGAGTTTAAGCACTGTGCCGTAGAGAAATCCAGCAAATTTGACTTCAAACAGCTTTAGGCAGTTTACCAAATGAACTGAAGCTCCACGCTTCACTGCTTCAGACTGTATGCTAACCAATAGCTGCTGGAGTGTAACCACTGCACCCACTATATGGGCTGGTACTAGACCTACTAGACCATAGTATGGAGTATGGACTGGTAGCTGGAGAGGTGCCAGTTCCACCTTCTGTGCACTGCCAATGTGCCCTTGAGCAAGGCATCCAACCCCTAACTGCTCCTGGAGTCTGGTGCTTCCATGCTCATGTGTATGGAAGCCCATTTCCGCCAATGTGATGGGGCTTCTATAAGTAATTGTAAAGAGAAACTTTCTCAATATTTTATATTAGTATCTCAAAATAATGATATAGTATTACAAAGTCCTTATTTTGAGATACTAAGTCAAAATATTGAGAAA
>NW_023339740.1:2721790-2724303 GCF_004916995.1 Morone saxatilis | reverse complement strand
TTCTATCAGAACCAGCATTAACTGTTTCAACAGTTTCAGCTACAGTAGCTCGTCTGTTGGATCAGACTACACGGGCCAGCCTTCGGTCCCCACGCTCCCCCCTTGCATACATTTGAAACATACAGTGGGTCTCCATATAATGGGAGTTCAGTACCCCATACATTTGTTTCCTGACCCCCTAGTTCTAACTAGTACAAGTATCATCAGAGTAAAATGTGACAATATCCATTTTCTAATAAACTTTTATTTTAAAAAAATTGTTACATTTCTCTTAAGATGAAAAACCTCTGAGGTTGTTCTGTATATAGCTTGCTAATAAATATAGCAACAACTTCCATGACAAACAACTTTGTTGCCCGCCCATTCCGAGTATGAGTACTTACAATGGTGTACTCACTTATTCCTGAAAACTATTTAACTTAAGTAAGAGAATGATGGCTCATTGGTAACAAATTGAAATCAATCAATATATTTGTAATCCGTATCTAAAATACTACCACCTATGTGGTCTATGTGCTTTTTGCCTCCTTATAAACAGTTTGCAACATGTTTAGGCCATATTCTGTGTGATTGTCATCCTTAATGTTATTGTTCTATTGTTTCTTTTATATTTTTTGCATCCATATTCCCACTTTCTTTTTGTTTGTTGAAACCATCACTTTTGCTTTCGTCATAGCTCAGTTTTCACAGGCATTATGTAGGCCTTATTTTAACAAAACATACTTTGATTTACATAACAGGACAAGTCTACAGTATGTGGCACTAATAACATAACACAACAACTAGCTTAAGTAAATTGAATGAAGGGTTTGGGTTTGTTTGTTGTTGTTGTTTTCACTTTATTAAGCTGAATCTGGTTAAAGAAGTTCATAAGTAAATATTTGTTTAGCCTATTCATTAAGGACATTACCTGTGTATGACTGTAGCCTTGCCAAAACCTGAACATTACATTTGACTTTTACTCTCATGTCTGAGTCATGTATGCAATGAGGGCCTTCAGCTTAGCAGTGCTCTTGAACGTTCCTTCATCCAGGTTGACAATAGAGGGCAGCAGACCGTACCAATTGGACAGCCATAGTATGCTGTTGAAAGAATGTTAACTTGCACAATACACTTGCGTAACACAGCACTGACTGAATGCATTTGAGCATGCCAACATTTTCCATTCCAGCACATGTGAACGCAAACACATTCCCATTCTTCTCACGGGGGCTTCCTCACTGACACACCACTGATTCCACTTAACTGTTGTGTTCAGTCACATTCCCAGTGTAATAATGTGTTAGCCCGAGCTATTAGTGGATGGTTATCATGCAGGCTCTGTGTGAAATCATGAGTCAGCCTTTCCATGGATAGATATGATGTGTTTCTTCCAAAGCAGAAAACTCCCTCTGTGACAGCAACACCAGGTCTCGTCAGGGGCTTCGGTTAAATGACGCCTTTGATTTTCTGATTATACGCTATTCATCTTCCACTCTGGCTAATCACAGAGATACGAAAGAAAGTGCTCTTTTATCATGCTGTACCAGACTGTGAGGCCTGTGTGTGCCGAACGAAATCCACGGAGAAATCAAAAGAGCTTCTGTTTGCGCAAGATCCTCGTCTTGTTTACCGCGGCGTGCAATTGTCGGCACACTCACGATTAGTCATACTCATCTGAGTCTTCCCAGGTTTGATGTGTTGCTCCTTGATGTGACAGACATCGTCTCATTTTGAGTAATTCTTCTTTGTCATAACTGCAATCATGAACGAAATGTTATTTCAGGTGAGTATTTTTCTTGGATGGGCCCTTTACGGAAAATTCCCCCTCATTTTCATCGTAATTGCTCCCAATGCTCTGCTTAATTATACAGTATATGTGGAAAGGCACACATATTGAAAAATGCAATTATGCAAAAAAATTATAATAACACAAAAGATAAGATTTGCATTTTTGGTGCAGCATGTGAAATTTTTACTGGTGGAAAATCTGATGTGGTCATCAGGGTGAATTATTATTGTTGTTTTATCACACATCTGCCAGAAGCATTAACAAAACAGAATCTGGAAGCTTTTTAGCTGAATTAACACTAAATTAGTTAGGGGTAGCACAAAAACTGGAAAATAAGCCAGCAATTTTAGCATGAAACTGATTGAGGCAGAGGATGGTTTATGTATTTTTCCATGGTTAATGTCAAGCAGGAAGTAATCAGATGAAACCAAGGGAGCAGGGAAGAGGAGGAAGCCACCGCCGAGGACGAGCGAAATGTCAACCTCCTAGCAGATACTCCCAACATGTTATCTATTGCTTAGCCTTTATATTATAAATAGGTGCAGGTACATCAATTTTTTTGGCATGAGCAGAATCAGGTTTATGTGACTGAGTATTAGCCAACAGCATTTTAACAATTAAAAATGTATCAGACGGTTACCCGGTTAGCTCAGTTGGTAGAGCTGGCGACCCATGTACCAAGGCTGAGACCTTGCTGCAGCGGCCCAGGGTTCGAATCCGACCTGTGGCCCTTTGCTGCGTG
>NW_023339740.1:2718035-2721690 GCF_004916995.1 Morone saxatilis | reverse complement strand
CTAATGAGTTTATGGTATCAATCTCTAGTTTCAGTCTTCTTCCATACAGCATGATGTTCATTTAGTAAATGATGGTCACATTTAGATTAAAATAGACAACAAAGCACGGTATGCTTTAGGGATGGCTTTCCAATTATTCTGATGTACATTTTTTTTTCAGTCTATGTGTTGCTTTTAGCACATTGTTCTCACTGTTCGGCATGAATTGCAAAAATGTCTTCCACTAGGAGTGCCTAAGTCAGAAATGTTGGGTATTTAAAGCTGACTGGCCACATGGGGACATAAGGATTCCACAGAAAGCTGAAAAATGCTCAACTCAGACATATAATATTCTTATAAAGTTCTTTTGGCTATCGTGTTAGCGATAACTGCAGATTTACACAGCATTCATACTGGAGTCACATTTCGGTTAACCTGATTAATGCAAGCCCAATTCACTTTCCTTTTATTTGTGTTTTGCTCTTCAGTCAATTTGAAATTAAAAATGCCTTTTTAACCCTTTTATTTTACATTCTCAGTCATATTATACACCTATTTTATGTCATTTTTCAGTGTCTAATTGTAAAAAAAATGTCTTCCAGGACACAACATGTGATGCGTGCTTACATAAGTGCAAACCAACCAATTTCAACCAATAATACCATGACATCCACCCATTAATCAATCTTCAACTTTCATTAGTTAGATAGCTAGCTAACAGCTTGGCTTTCAGTTGGAGCGTGGTGTTTCAGAGGGCCGGGCTTCACTCATTACTGTACAAAAACAAAACTTTATTACTGATTTGAATGAAACTGGTTCATAATTTATGGACCAAATATTGTCTGGTTTTCCCTTTGATGTCCTCCAGTTGTTCTGCTCTCAACTCCGCTAACTGCTACTGTAGCTGCCGTTAGTGTCCAAAGGAACCGGCTTCAGCAGCCTCCCAGTGAACATGGCCTCTGAGACAGATGGAAGCCAGTTTGACCACAGTGGTACCAAGGTGATTTATGGAATTTCTTGATGGTCACTAAAAGAAGCTAACTGCAGCTAAAGCCCAGTTCAGACCAAAGACTCGCCATGAGACAAGTTGAAACACGCAACTACTTGCTTGCAGTGGTCTGCAACATTCTGAAACCTACCAGTTCACACTAATGCAACTAGCACTGTATCATCCCCATAGCAACGACTCTCTGTACTTTCATTCTAACTGCCGGCTTTTCAGGCTTTTTGTAGCTGGATATCATTTGTAGCATCTCTTAAGTTGATTAGCTGTTGAAACAGGTGACATGCATAAAAGCAGCCACTAAAGATTTGACAAGCTGAGTTGCAGGTAACGGCATCAGCCGGCTTGAGTTGGGCTGAGACAACCAGTTCACACTGCTTTTTACTTTTCCCCACAGCGTTCTGAAACCATTTCGTCTCATTGCAAATCTTTGGTCTATACTGGGCTTTACTGTAATGCTAGCTGCTGTTTGCTAGTTAGCTCATGCAGTTAACGTGCCTGCTATTTTATATACAGAAGCCAACAGCACTCTGCATTTCGTTAAATGGGGACTTGGGGACAAAATGCTTCTGTTTTGTGCTTAACAGGTAGCGGCTTTATCAGGTGCTGCCTGTTCCTGCTCAAAACACGGATGATGAGAGCAGAAACTTACAGCAGCACAACCAATACACAGTCATCTGATCCATTGTTAATTCAACAATATTGATTAGTGCAGCTTTAAAAGTATCTAATCTCCTCAATTGTATAATATAAGATGTTGGCATGAATAACGATTTATAGATTATGTATGTATTATATTTCCTGTATAATGAAAAAAATCGACTGCATGTTTTTATGGCAGAAAGGGGAAAATAGTTCCTAACCTTGACCTTCAGAGCTGGTCACATTTTTTGTAAGGCAGCAAGAAACTACAGGTAGCTTTTTAATTACTCACTGCATGCCATGATGAGTGCAGTGCAGCTATTATCAGCTCTGTCTCAGCCCCTGAGGCACTGAGGTAATTCCCTCTGCTCTTCTTCCAGAAGCTCTTAGTTTACAGGACATACATGTTGAGTTTGCTGTGATTACAACAGGGAGTTTCTTTCTGTGAACACCTTTGTCAATCTTTCAGGGCCTCACCTCTCAGAATTCTATCCACAGCCTTTTCATCCAAATCGAGTATGCAACAGAAACGGTTTAATGTTGTGTTATTGATCTCAAAATGCTGTGCATATTCTGTGTCCTGTGTTATGGCTATATCAACTGCTGTGATGAATGATCTATTTTACTGAGAAACTCATTTTGTCCGTGTCCTTATCATGTGTAAATATCAATGTCCATCAATGACAGAGCAGCAGTATGCAAATATATGGTGTATGCCCTTGGCTTTATGAGTGACCCACTTGTAAATGAAAGACCATTAACATTCTGCTCAGCGTAGTGACAGCGTTGTCTCTGTTGGTTGTGTGTCAATCTCTGCTGCTTTCAGTGCAGAGTGGGCATGGTAAGTTGTGGCTTTGTTTATTCAGTTTGATCTAGTCAGCAGATTAATAATTGTCAGTGGTTCCTGGCATGTCTGATAAATGAGATTTTAAAAAGCAATTCAGGTAGAACAGTGAAAGGTGTGGGTTGATCCCACGCCTGCAGTCTGCGCTGTTGCAAAGCAGAATATGGAAAATCCACCACCTGTTACTACAAGTCCTCTTCAGAATGTGGTATAAAGCACTGGTTCCCAACCTAGGGTTCCCGACTAGGGGTCACCAAAGCTTCAAGGGGGGTTGCGAGGTCTTCTAAGAAAACCTTTTTATCAAATATACAGTTGGCCTTCATATCAGCATTTTATTCATTTCTGTGAAGGAAACTAAATAAAATTGTTATTTTTATTTAAGATCTAAGCTTTAAAGACCTGAACACAAGCTACATTAACAGAGCCATCACCCAGATAAACAGCCTCATCCTGCTTTGGAAAAATTCAAACAACCAAAGAGCTAATAGGCTATTGTTGTGCCCTCGCTGATGTGGAATGTGTTAAGGGTGATATGTTGGCAACGTAGTGTAAAAGCCACTTTGATGTGGTCGGGAAGACTAGAAAGGCGCTAATACAAGTACAGGCTCATAACCATTCACCATTACAGAGCTCATCATCATGCTGCTCTGCACATCCCAGTCCACAAAATCATTTTCAATTTTGTTAGCTGTTTGACATCTGATTCGCCAGTTGTTGGATGAGGAGTGGTGCTTTACTAATCACCACGTTCCCTATCACCAGGCCCTTTTTGCAGCTTTACATTCATGAACCATGCATTGCTCGTTTTCAATTAAAATAAGCTGAATGGTGTTGAAAAAAGGTTGGGAAACCGCTGGTATTCCCAACCTTTTTTCCTTCAGGGGAGGCCCTTTTCTTATCATTGGTAAATTGATTAAGTGACATATTGTATGGATATTTCATTATATATCAAATACATAACAATAACAGTAGAGAACAACTGATTGAACTGTACAATGAACCCAAACAGTGAACACAATAACGTTTTGTGTAAAACAAGCAATTTAGAATGGATTTGAGCAGAGTATTTCCTGTGAGCGTCAGTTTTCTTAAAATATACATTTTAGGAACATTTATTTTACATGGTTTTTTTCCAATCAAACCCTAACCCTTTTTTGACAAATTCAGGTGTTCTTTCTCATTGTTTC
>NW_023339740.1:2704693-2717935 GCF_004916995.1 Morone saxatilis | reverse complement strand
TTAGTGTACTGTTTATCTGTAATAGGAACGGCTACAGACAAGTCGAAACTGTGCAGCCAATGAGAGCAGCTTAATTCGCAGTACGTCACCTCCACTGGCTCTTACAAATTGTCATGGTAACAGCCATAATGCCAAACTCGAGGCTTCAAAAGGGCTCACGAAAGAATGAACTGTATGTGCATTATTAGTATTATTAGACTGTGTATGTAACGAATAAGCATGTAGAGACTGGGGTGTACAGTCTCAAAATGTAAAAGATGTAAAAGAAGTAGAAGTGTTTGCTAGTCCTGACTCCATGTTGTGTTTTATTAGAAGTTTGAGAACTGAAGGACCACACCTATTATTTAGCACAAGAAGAGCCAAGGGAGTGTAAATCCTTGTCAAAGAAGCAAAAACATGAAGAAGCAAAATGTTGGGACAGACGGCAGCAGAAAGGGGACATCGGTGTGGCCTTTGCCAAATTGAAATTGCTAAGACAAATGTTTTCAAAGTGACCCCGAAGTTGCCTGTTTTCTGCTGGTAAATTTACTTTAGCAATGCACATGTAAACTGCTGTTTGATAGTGATCAGCATAATCACCAGGAAGTAATGTTTACCCTTCACTCACATGCTTACACGGTTACCAAATGATTTGTATAAAATATACATGTCTTATACAGATCACTTAGAAGATCGCCTCCTGAACAGATTTCACTATCAGCAGATGGATTTATTCGTAGTTCAGCTTTTGAAATCATACTAAAATCACACGCGCTATCATAAAATCCTGTTATCATTTCATTTGCTTTCACACTACAAACACTCTTGACCACCTTGTCAAGCGGTCTCGGATTAGTAGTTAATATACACAAAATGGCACCAAATCACACAACTCATATGCTCACACAGACATTTGGAGTTTGCAGTAACAGAAAAACCTTTTTGCGCCACCAATTTGGCACAAATAAAAGGGGAAATAAAACACCAAGTAATACAGAATCAAAACACAAAACTGAAAATAATTGTACAGATATTTGTATGATCAACAACCTTGAGTTTCACAGCTTTTTTTCTCGTTTGTTAAGTCCTTTTCAAGTCCAATGAGCTTCAATGCACGCTGCAGCAAAATGATGAAGGTTCAGTCCTACCACGATTCAGGAGTGTGAGTCAGTCGAGTGTAGGTTGGCCTGGAAGCGGAACCGTACCGACATGATTTCTCCTCCCGGTTGGCTCACCATCTTCATTACCCACCTTCAGGTATGCAAATACCAAGCAGCTCTTCACAACCATGCCTGTGCACGTAGCTTCTCAATTCACTTTACACAAAGACAAAACATAAAACACACATCATATCCTTAACTTTCACTGTCTTAACTACTGACATATTCACATTCACACACATTCAGCTAGAAAAACAAGGAAATATCATGCTAAATTGTTTTCACTCAATAAAAATCCTTGTTCAAAACAACAAAAACCAGATTACAGTGATGTGAGCAGAAGGTGAACACAAAATCCCTATTTTTCCAGTCTTTCCTCATGCGTTTTGACTTTTGTCGTTTTCCGTCGTACAATCTACTGCTCCCGCTTGCCCGCTCGCTACAGTTACACTGATTGGCTGTTACCGCTGCACTTATTAAAGGAGTAGCACACAAAATAAAATAACAAAAATCAACAGAGTAAATCACCTTTACGACTTAATGACTTAATGTTATTTATTGCTTACATCATGTTTATTATTTGATTAACCTGTTATTTGTTTAATATTAACCTAGGTTACACATTTCTCCATACCTTTACCACCTTAAGCTTTTTAAAGGGTATGTTTTAAAGGTCCAGTGTGTAACATTTAGGAGGATCTTTTGTCAGAAATGGAATATATAAATTTTCATTAGTGTATAATCACCTGAAAATAAGAATCATTGTGTTTTTGTTACCTTAGAATGAACTGTTTTTATCTACAGAGGGAGCAGGTCCTCTTCTACAGAGGCCGCAAAATTGAACCACCACGTTTCTACGGTAACCCAGAATGGACAAACCAAACACTGGCTCTTGATAGGGCCTCTCACACTGTACTTGCTGAGCTGTATTCAAATGACTGCAAGCTGCAACTTCCCAACTAGATGCAACTAAAGGTAATTCTGCATTACCTGCACCGCTTTGAGAGATATCTGTGTCTGTGTCAACTGCAATACAATAAAAGTGAAAGTCACCCCAGTCACTCAACACATTTTAATCTAAAACTCTCAGCAACCACGTCTCTTTCCAAATAACGCACACAAGTTTTCAGAGGAACTTGTCTATTTCTTAAGTTGAAAGTAGCTCCAATAAAAATCATTATATTTTTTTGGCCTTTTATTGCCTTTATTTGATAGTTACAGCTGAAGATAAACAGGAAAAGGGGTAGAGGGAGAGGGGATGACACGCAGGCAAAAAGGGCCGCAGTCAGAAATTCGAACCCTGGCCGCTGCAGAAAGGACTCAGCCTGGGTACATGGGTCACCAGCTCTACCCACTGAGCTAACCGGGTGCCCCTTTTATTTTTTTTAACATAAAGCTAACCCAAAGAAACAATACACTTAAACTGAGTTAAAACAGCCCAATATAAACAGTATGTACACAACAAGATCAAAGTACTGTGTTCCAGTTTTAGCAACTTTTGCAACTGGTTCCAGTCACTGGGAGTGGAAGACTGAAAACAGTGACAGCCAAAGGAGGTACAGACTTTAAAGGTGTCCAAAGTAATTAATTTGCAAAAACACAAATTGTGGTTACTGTTGGAAATGTTGAGTAGAGAACAGAGATATGAAGGGGTTTTGCCAAAGATAGTTTTATAGATGAACTGATACAAGTGGATCTGACGCCTGGTGTGGAGCGATGGCCAGTTGACTAGAGAGTACAGGGTGCAGTGTTGAGTGTTAAAAGGGGCACCTGTCACAAAGCAGATGGCGGTATGGTAAATGACGTCCAGTTTATTGAAAATCATTCACAGAAAGAGGAAAGCTTAGAATAAAACACTGCCTAATTTCAGGTTTTCAGTTGTAATGTTGCTGAGGTAAAAGCAAAGCCTCCATCATCAGGCAGAAATGCTGACCCACATCCAAATTATACAGAATAATTGAAAAAAATGACTCGAGCTGTTCCATTGGAGGGTGTGTTTGCTGTGTGAAAGCTCCAGCTTACACTGGGGTCAGAGGGGAGGCGACACCTGACCAGCCAACAAAGCACAACTCCGCTTCCGTTCCATCAGTCGTCTTTCGACACACGACTTTGTTTTTCCTGTTAATTCCCCCTTCAAGAATGGCCAGACGGTTTTCTTCTCTGAAGTGGCAGATATTTTACCAAGCTCTCTGTTTGATAAACAAAAAGGGCGTCGAGGATCTGTTTCATCCGTTCGACATATACACATCAGAGGTGATAATGAATTTAAAGCTTTAGCAATGTGCACAGACAGATCAAACACACAGGTTCAAGAAGAAAGCGGCTTCACGTGAAGTCATGCATAAAGCCATTTTGAAAGCTGAAATATTTCAGTTTTAAATGTAAAACTGTCATTATTTAACCATGGTTTGACCTGAAGTGAAGTTTTAAATAGAATATTTTTCCAATAGAGTTTTTTTCCATCCGGTATTTTAATACCAACTAAAGAAACAATGCATCAGTGTAAAGAGCAGGATAATTCACAGGTTTCAACTGATCCCTGAACCAGATTTCTGGAAAGCTCCAAGAAGAGGATTTTTACCTCTGGCAGTGACGAGCCCACAGCTGAGGACCTGTAATGCTAGTTGGGGTGTGGCAGACTTAAAAGAGGAAATGTTGACCAAATGCCTAGCACACTCCAGCAGTATTTACAGTGTAAACTAGGAGGCTGGCAGAGGAGCGTGTTCTTATTTATCTTGGCTCTGGGCTTATCAGTGGAGATTGGAGCTGTTATGAGAAACATTTTTGTGGGTGGCCTCTCCAGTGTTTGTGGTTTGGCTGTAAAGCTTGGAGGGAATTAACTATAGTCTTGTGTGCATCTGTATCCTGCTGTTGTCCTTTTGCACAGTCGATCAATAATCCCTCACATCACCTCAGCTCTTCTGTGCTGTGGGAACATGAAGTTATGTGCAGTTTGACACAAAACCATAACACAACAGATAAAGAAGACATATACATAGAGATTTCTTGTATTAGATGCTATTTACAACAGATGTTGTTTTGCTATATTAAGTATTAAATGTATTTGATTCCACAATATTGCAAAAACCTACAGTGAAATGTGTAACGACAGTTAAGAAATGGCCACATTGAGGGAAAATGATTTTGGTGTATAAACAATAGACGTAGGTGTGAAATGATTGGCCCAGCATCAACATCAGCCAACTGACACTTCCAACTTTCTCGTTTCACACATAGACACATAGATAACAGGAAAGGAGAAAGCTGACCTTGGTTCTGACCATAGATGTATAAAGAGCATTGGAGGCGATGCTCCGTTCATTAAAGCTTAAGCCAAAAAAGCCGCTGCACATCGTCTATGGGCCACTGTGGCCCACAGTAGAGACTTCTGCTGGCCAAGCCGGCTAACTTCAGGTTTAGCCCTCTGTTAACTTGAATGGGGATAAATCTAATAATTTAATCTTGTGAATTTTCCAGACTTTAAAAATCGGACTGAATGGATCAAATTTTGATGGTAAAACACATCATTTCGAGGGTGTTTTACAGCCACTACCTTGTTACATGTTACAATGTAACCTTATGGGAAAAAAAGTTCTATGGGCCAGTGTGCATCACATGACGGATGCCATTGCTGTAATTACGGCTACTATGTCAAATGGGCTTCAGAGCCCGGCTCCCTTCTTGGGGGTTTGGTTCTGACCAAGGCTTGCTCAATTGTTATTGGGGCTCAGCGCGGCAACACTTAAGTATTGCCAAATAAGTGTTTGATAAAATAAGGCCAGAACACTAACATAGTACAAATAGTACATCGTACAACGTTTGTAAAGTGAAATTCATGTTCATGATAAATGACACAATTAGAAGAGCAAACTGATCAATGAGAATAAAAGTTTACAGAGGCCAGAAAGTGTTTCCATGCTCAGAAGGAAGTCAACAGGTTGGAGAGAGTTCTGAATTCAAACGAGGAGGATGACCTCAATCTTACGATGTACAGGGAGGTTGTTAAAGAGAGAAGAGGAAGTGAACTGCTTTCATGAGTCTCTGTATCCAGATGAAGAAGACAGAGAGAGATGATATGATTGCACACCATTACCCTGCTTATGCTGAAAGCAATAAACTTCAGCACTAGCAATCACTCCTGTTCTCTGACATCTGAACCTTCCTGGAGGATCTGTGACAGGAATGAGAAACACTGCACTGGCCGAGCACTCTTCAAGCTGCTTCTTCATCCCAAAAAAGAAGTGGGCACCCTAACCCAGGCATTAATGCCCAACATGACTTTTCACTTTGTACAGCAACCCCCTCAACAGGACAGGGCGCCATCATCCGTTCAGATGTCATTGACTACAAGCATTTGGAGCCAAAAAGCCTTCTGGCCTTCTGGGAAACAGACCTGGGCAGGACTGTGTTGCCATTGTCTGATGTGCACTGGACAGGAGGGTTGATTAAACTTCTGGGATGATAATGACTGTGGTGGCAAGAAGCACTACAAGTGTGAGACCCTGGCTGACTTTGTCACCCACTAAAATCTGCCATAGCTGAGGCTAGAAGTTAAAAGATATCAGGAGGTCACACCACTGGCATAAACAGAAGATTCTTTAAGCTGGTGGAAAGCATATGAGTAAGTCTACCCTTTTCTGGCCAAACTGGCAAATTGATACCTTTGTATCCCAGGTACTAGCGTCTCAGCAGAAGAGTTTTCACTGTACAATTTTTAATGTTATAAATGCAACTACATCGGTACGTGAACCCCTGGATGGATCTAAATGTACCATGGACCGGTTGATGGTCCAATTCTAAAGCTAGGAATTGGTTGACTGAAGCTTTACTGCTAACAGCGTCTCCATTCTTGTGAAAGGTAAAAGGCCAATGTTAAGGTCTCGTTACAAGATTAATGCAGCAATGAAGTCCAGCGGTAGCATGACAAATCTTATCACTCACCTGGTGAGACGGCATGGTGACACCTATACAGGCGACAAGGAGTCTGTGGATGCTAATACAGCTAGCACAAGCAAGCACATGGATATTAAATACTTTCCAGTCACAACTTACTGTAGCTGCAACTCTGCGAGGTCTAAGGTAATCTCAGCAGAAAGTCTTTCTGTCTGTGTCTGTTGGAAAAGCAATAAATAGCACCATGAGCAGGTCATTCTGAAATGAGACATTTGTCTTCCATTTTCTTCCCACAAAGAAAAAAAATAGTTGGGATTCCCTGGTATTTTATAAAATATATGTATTTGAATGTAAGCAATGACACTTTTATAAAATTAAAATAAAATTTTAATTTAGAATGAAAAATAAATGTCTTAAAATAAAATGTTAAGAACTGTATCACATTGC
This sequence comes from Morone saxatilis, assembly GCF_004916995.1. NCBI lineage: Eukaryota > Metazoa > Chordata > Actinopteri > Moronidae > Morone > Morone saxatilis. Next base: position 2,711,456 of record NW_023339740.1, on the reverse strand, counting down.
ATCGTATCGCATCGAACTGTTCCATATTAAAATGCATCAACCCTGAAATCTATGCGGTGTAAGCAATTAGAAATGTCCTCTCTTGTATTAAAGCATCAAACAGTTGCACAGTCATGTAATGGATGCAAACATTTCCGTCCTATAAAGCCAACTGAATTTGGTTATTTGAGAAAGCAGAGAGCTTTTCTCATCCGAGTGCACTTTAACCTGAACTTTCATCGCCTGACGTAGGTGGGTCTGGCTACAACAAAGGATAATGGTTCTGATGACGGATCCCAGTGCTGTCTCACTGTGTGGCATGCAGTCTGCTTCTGTGCTACTGATGTGACACCCACCCACACACACACACACACACACACACACACCCACACACACAGACTGCGACATTATACTTAATGCTTCAATCAGAGCTACTTGTTGAGCTCTGCCAAGATCATCTCAGTTTCAAGGTGATTTATTATTCTTATGTGAAAAGACTTCCACCAGACTCCACTGGATACAAGTGAATCACGCTTGCAGGGTTTCACCCAAGTGCGTACACGCACAGGAAAAAACAGCAAGCAATGGCAAGCAGAGTTACTCATAGTCCTAGAATGTAGTGTTTTGGACCTTTGAATCATAATACAGAAATTTCAGTGTGATTTGTCGAGTTTCAGGTCAAATACTGAGGCTCCTTTATACAGAAACAAATATTTATGGATATGTTACAAGACATACAAAACCTGCTAATATAAAATATGTTAATGTAGATGGTATTCATCATATACTGTAGGTGTCAGCAATTTATTTAGGCTTCACTACTTGAGCATATTGTCAGTAGCGGTCCAAAGCAGCATATGTCTATCTGCATTTACAGGCATGTCTTTGGTTGTTTTTGATCAGTTTTGAAACATTTCCATTTGGATTGTAAATTATGGAATTCAAATATAGTTTATAATCAAATAATTGGCTTTGTCTGAAAAGGATGTGCTCCATTCATTCCTATGAAAGCTGTTCAGTGGCACATGAAGCCAAAAAAGCTGAATGAAAACATACTGCTAGTGCGCATTCAGCCTAGAGACTTCCAGTGGCCAAGCTGGCTAACTTCTGGTTTAGCTCTTCGTTAATTTGAATAGGGATAAATCATGTGGATCTTCTAGCTTTTTTTAAATGTTATTGGACAGAATGGATTTCTGATAGTGAAACAATTCATTTCGCTGGGTTTTTTTTCACAACCTAGGCTTATAAGAAAAAACACTTGGTCAAATTAGCTTCAAATGAATGCCATGTTTCTACAGTAGCCCAGAATGGACAAACCAAACACTGGCTGTAGATAGTTTTTTGTGAGTTTCACAACCAGTTTAAGCGGATTCGGACAAGTCATTCCGCAATTGGCTCCTTTGCCAAGCTTATAACAACCCTTTCATGTTTTCTGGCTTGACCAAGACTCAAAGGTCCAGCGTGTAGGTTTTAGTGGCATCTAGCTGTATAGTATATCTATGAGCGAGGAAGAAACTACTGTAGAAACATGGTGGTTTAACATGACGCCCTCCACAGAAGCTAACCCTATACTCTGTAGATGTAAACGGCTCATTCTAAGGTTTTAGATTAAATTTCTACCAATAGATCCTAAAATTGTACCATTCACATTAGATTACTCTTTCAAATAAATCTGAAGAGGATCTCTGATCATCTCATTGCTTTTGTTTCTTTCTTTTTAGCAATGTAACCATATCACCAGATCTGTGATAATATGTACTGTATAATATAGATACAATGTTATTATTACCTATAGAAATAATAACCCAAACTATAAAAATAATAATGTAATAAACCAGAATTATTCATATTCACAGAAGCCTCTAACAGTAGTATGTGTGCTCTTTTTTCCTCCCTGTCTATCTGTATGTATATCTCTATCTTCCTCTCAGCTGGACATTCCTCTATGCTTTCTAGTGAGTTGTTGTTGCCTTGAGTAACAAATCATCCCAGGAATGCATGTTGTCTTTTGCAAATGGATTTAGGGCCAATAAATTTCCCAAAGCTAAGTAATGGACAGCGCTTCATAATGATGAAGAGTTGGGGCTTGCCTCGAGAGAAACAACATTTCTTCAGTATTAACTTCTCTTGGAGTATATGTTATTACAATAGGCATTTTCCCTCTTTAGTGTGGAATCTTCACTGGGGTTTAGCCTGTGCCGAGCCCCAGCTCTCTGTGAATTAGAGCAGGAAGCCCCCTCTGTGATTTACACCTCACCCGCTCCCAGCGACAGCGCGGCAAACAAAACCCTCTAAATGAACAGGTACTGCAGGCTTAATGTGGCCTGACCTGGCCGAGCGGTAGGGTTTCTGCCTGCAGTCAACCACACCAGAAAGGACAGATGCTCTCCGCTTCTGCTTTTCAGATTGGAAATAGCTCCCATCCACAGCTAATGAACACCCTTTCACTGGGTGACAAATTGAGGAGACAAAATGTGTGTCAGGTCGTCATAAAGTATTCTCCCAGAGAGTGGTGCCGAGTGCTGCCCGTGGATGTGGGGAATGTGAATCTGCTCTGTTGTGCGGCAGTCAGGCAGACAAAGAGCCGGGCCAGGGCCGTCAGCAACTGTGGGACAAACTAAGCATCTGGTGACAGATCCGTCGGGATGCATGACCACTTTACACTGGGCTGCCTCTGTGTGGGAGTCCTGGACTGATACATGGAGTGTTTTTACTGCCGACTTAGTGCACACCTCAGGAATTCCAGCGCAGTCCTGTCCTCACTAGTAAAACCTGCTTGTGTGCTCTACTCCAAATAGCCATGTGTTTAATTGTCTGTGGTAGGGGCCTGCAAAGCACAAGTGCTGTCTTTTTCTCCACCTGTCAGATGAACACATCTCTAGGTGTTCTTCCCCAAGGCCGAATAAATCCGAACAAATAGCAACACCCTGCTGCATTCATGAAACTGGAGTTGTTTATGAGAATCTGGAGGCTTTGCAGACAGTCTGATGATTCAGTGCTGATGATTCAGCAGAATGATCATGAAACGCTGCTCTTAAAGGTCAGACTTTACAAGACCATTTATTTTGAAAGCTTTTATTTAATCTCCACCTGCTGTTATTGATATAAAACTACTCAGACGAGATAGTGTTTGTGAACAGTTGTAATCTTGCAGGAAACTTACCTGTTTGATCATCTGTGAGGATTATTACCAAACCTGAGGTGGAAAAACATAATTGCGCTTGGTTTCCTTTCATTCTCCTGCCATCCTGTCTGATAAAATATAATGAATCCTGTCATTGTGTGTGGCATGCTGGGTAACAGTGTCACTACTGTAACCCTATGCTTTATGCTCTCAGCCAGTTCTGAGCAATTTAAACCTGCACACCGTACAGTTATGTGTAACAATGGACCTATGTGAAAGACTCCTTATGTGAGTGCCAAGAGTCTTAGGTAGAGCTGTGTGTGCACTTTGAGGTGTGCACTCTTTCTCTGGCATGTGGGGTTCTTTGTCAGTCTGATCATAGATATGCATACTTCATTATACATCATATATGAGTTTAGCCATTTTAACTTGTAATGGATGATGGTCGTAACAGGCTGTTAAACATTGAAATTTAAGTTGTTTATATGTGCAAAATCCTTTCAATGATAATTCTATATATCAAATATGTATTTAATGAAAGTACATGCAGATCCATGTGTAAACTATTTCAGTAACCTTTTTAAATGGATGTTAAATCAAATCTGGCAGTGCTGACATATGATGCACAGAATGTGTGCTTTAAATGAATATGATCTACTGTAGTCTGAGATACTGTGTGCCTGTTGGTTGGTGAGCTGGCACCGTGCCAAAGGAGGAATCTTTAAAATCTACAAATATTTCCTGATTTCAACTTTGCCTTCTCTTAACACCTAGTCCGATTTCAGATTTGTCATTTTTCTCATGGCATCTCACAGCAGATAAATATCCAATATTCACTGACACAAACATACACTAGAAGTAACTATAAAATATAAATCTGAATCATTACTGTCTTATTGTCATAGGTTGTTTTCAATCATCAGTGATGATAACATTGTATTATACTTATATAAATATAGCATTAGCATTAGCTACCCTTGGAGTGTAATTACATTGATCTCGGTTTATTCCTAGGGCACCGGTTAGAGCATGTCACTTATGTTTAATGCATTTTATACCTCAATAAAGCTTTAATATGTGCATTGTACCCTGGTTTTACTCTGTGAGCACTCTACTGTAACATGCACATAAAATATTGGTACAGAGCATATACTGGATGAACTGCTTTGCTGTCTGTGCATTCTTATCACTGATTAAGGAGTCATGTAGCATTGTATTTCTATAAATATGGAGGACAACCCAAAGACATATTTAAATAAGAATGGTCAGATGTTATGATTTTTGGTCCCTAGTATGGGTCAAGCTTCAAAAATGCTGGATCCTACACTTCCCATAATGCAAGTCCAAAGGCTAAATAGATCGCAATATGATACTACATCCATCTATACCTATATAAATCAGATATATCAGAGCAGAGTTTCACAGTCATAATTAAGACTTGGAAGTTGGCGTGAACAATATTAACAAGTCTGAAATTTAAAATTCGGATTACTCAAAGTCCAAAATACCAAAATCTTTGAAACTCCAAATAACACAAACAATTGTTGAAAATGTGTATTCTCCAAACCAACACCTCGATGAGCACTGATAACATCATTAAGACATTGTCAGGTGTTATTCTGACTCAACAAAGCTTCTCCTGAGCCACAGAAAACATTGTACAACGTGTGAGTAGTTCTCACCATGATGAGTAAACCGATCTTGATGTGTAAAACCATTGGAGTGGTGGTGAACTGGCGCACAAATACCTGCCACATATCTGCACACTATAAAAAGTTGAAGAGGTTCAGAAGAAGAAGGAGTTAATTTTATGGACTTGGCTCAACTGCCAAAGTCTGACCAATCCTCCGGCACCTCCTTCTTGACTCCTCTGCTGTACAGCTGCTCCACTGGAATCCACCTTCTACACTCCTGCACCATCACAGCACTGCAACTGCTAGTCCTCAGCACATAGTGTGCTTTGTATATCTGCCGTACACATTGTAAGGGTATATCCATATTATAGACTCAAATTATTCCTAGATTAAATGTCCAGGCGTGTACAGGCCTTATTTTAAACTCTGTAAACAGACGTGTTTAGGTGTTTGTCTGAAGATGATGGAACATTCCTGAATCCCAGTCAAAGAAAGATCAGGTAAACTGGGGTTCATGGGCCTCAAAGTTGGCAGCAGCTGGCATAATCCTGCCTTGTTTTCATACTGCTGCCTGTAACTTGATGTATTGTTCCTTTGGCTATAAATATCTGAAAGCGTGCCAAGCAGAAAACCTTTATGTGCAAAGTATGTGAGAGCTCTTAGTGTATATCCAATTGTGATACACCGAGGCAAAACATGTTATGTTGGATCATTGTGTTGAACCTTGAGTGTAATATATTTTGCACTGTTTGGGAAATGCTTCCAAAGTTGGAAAATGGGCAATGGACGGGCAGCAGCAAAAACATTAATATTAAGGGAGTGAATATACATAATGTACACTAAACATCATACATAAAACACATCATACAAAAAAAATCTTTATTTTTTAATTAAAGACAGCAACTTGTTCCAGAAGCAAAGATACAAAATTAAATTAACTTATATTATTATAACTTGCGTCAGTTGTTGCGAACATAACTTCCCAGAGAGATTAGTCAGCATTTGATCTTTGGGGATGGTTACCATATGTCATTGAATTAAATTATCGTCTGACTCAGGAAAACCAACAACTGGCTTCTGAGAACAAAAGGCTGATCCATCGAACAGATGGTCTTACAAAAGCAGGCTGCAGTCGATCTTCGGACGTCCCTCAGTAACCAGCTGAGACCAACTGCATCCTCAGAGCGTCTGATGTACAACGTGCAGACTTCAAGGATGGAGATTGTAGATATCGCAGCTAAATTCAGGGGCACAGAGACAGAACGTGATAGAATAAAATCTAAACAGAAGAAGAGAAGAGAAGATGTCTGAGAAGAATGATACCATCTCTGAGACTCAATGTACCATTGCTACGCTCCAGTGCATGGTAGATGGACTCAAAGCTCAATAGTCAGAGAGCAAGACAAGACAGGCAGAAGTGGAAGACGCCCTAAAACAGGAAAAGACAAGAAACTTTGAGTTGCAGCAGAGAGTCAATCAAATTTCCTCTGCTCTTGAAAAATGAATGTGTGAGAAGCAGTGTGTCGAGCTCAAGGAAACTTTGACCAAGCAGATAGAAACTCTGTAGGAAAAGCAGAAACTTGCTGTGGCGCTCCAAAAAGATCAAGGCAGCTACTCCAGGCTTCGGGAACAACAGCTGGCAGAACTGAACTCAGTTCAGACAAAAAAACTGCCCTGGATGAGAGCACAATGTTTAAATTCCACCTGTAACAGGAATACACTGACCTGGGGAAGATGCACGGTGATATTAATTCTAACTGTCGCAAGCTGCTTAAAACTCACACTGCCCTCTAAATCAAATATGAGAGGCTCAACTAAGCACAAAGTAAACCCCAACCAGAGTTCAGTCAGCCTCAGTTCACAATAGCTTGGATCCTCCATCATCCAGGAAACTCAACTACCATTCTTCATACATGTTTCAAGTCTTTGGAATTTTGTCATCTTTGTTGTAATTTTACTATATTGATTTATTCTGTACATATAACATCCATTTCATACATCGATGAACATTTTGTCCTCAAAGTTG
>NW_023339740.1:2696544-2704546 GCF_004916995.1 Morone saxatilis | reverse complement strand
TGAACCGGAGACAGGGTCATGGACGGCCATGTCAAGTTTACCACTTTTCCTCTCTTGAACCACTTTTCATTTGTGTTTCCCATGGCATGAGGCCACTGTCCCTTACTTTTCCTTGCTGAAGGTGGCAACCCTAGTGGGAGCTGACTGATTGGAGCAGACTGGGCTACTCAGGAGGGGGGTCCTTAAGGAAAATGGAGTGTGTCAGACAGAGTGAGCGGAGTGGACAGCTAGCGAGAAACACCTCCGGACCGACCTGCTAGCTCCCTCCACTGGTTATTCTGGAGCATAAAACTGCAGAACACAGCATACACAGTTCATTTCTCAATTCAAATATTATCAGAAGTGAATTATGTGATAAAATAAAGCACGAAAATAGTAAAAAAAAAAAAAAAAAAAAAAACACCTCGCAGTCCACTATTGACCAGTCAAAAGAGACGCAATTCATTATGGGGTGGTTGTGCATGTGCAGTAAGCTAACTCCGTATGCTCATATATTCTTGTTAATCTAGTGTACATGCAGGCATTTCTCGCATTCACAAAATTCACATACTATACAATTGAAACACACTACAGAATCAATTTAACATCATACTTATTATGGATAGTATGTTAGTTTGTGGACATTGTGTGGATTTTGAAGACAGACAAAATCTGGTAACAGTTAGCTTGTTTTGTCACTGTCTGATGAAACCACACCCACATAAGTATTATTTCAAACTCAATAAATAATACCTAAAAATTTTATTATTTATTCATTTATTTGTACTTTGTTGCTTATTTAGTCATGAATATTTGAAGTTAGAAAGAAATACTTGAGATTTAAACAGAGATGTAACCCTCATTTTTCAAAATGATATATTAAAATTTGTGCTCATTTCCACACCTGGAATTGCAATCTTGTAATGCTATATTTAGACAGTGTTCGTTTGACTATGTTTCATTTGAAAAACAGCTAAGACGAGTGATCTGCGTAGGAATTCACAAATTTAGCATGCTGTAAAATGTCATTTTAAGCAGGGAAATGTTCTGACAACCAGCTACATGATCCTTTCCTAGATATGAGCCGCAACAGATCATCATCCATTTTTTCTATTAGCAGCTCCATGTAAAAACATATTAGAGCTCTGTGTGGTGGAAGTATCACAGCCTCGGGATATGAACCTGGAATTCACCGTTTGTTTAGCGGATAAGAGAGCGCTGCCGGTGCTGCCGGCTACAGCAGGAGGTGGTGCAGAGTTCAGCTGCAGGTAAAACTTACCTGACAGACTGACCCAAAGCTGTCTGACTGCTGGGAAACCTAAATGGGAGGGAGGGTGAAGGGGGGAGCTGACAAACGATCACAGGAGGGGACACATAAAGGGAACATTGTTCAAAATAGGCCACCTCTGAATTAGCAGCTCATATTGTATATCTGTGTTTACAAATGAACTGCTGACAGTAGAAATCCAGCTAATCTGAGCGACCCTAAAAAATCTTTAAAATACAATGCAGAAAATCTAAAATCCCAAATTTGAATTTTCATTGCAGATATTGTAACAGGCCACACATGCCAAGGTACTCAACTAATGACCCCTCAAAACCCTTACACACATATAAAAGTAGTACTTATTTGATTCAGCAAATTTGATTCTGCTGCTATCTTTCAAACTGAAGCAGTGTTTTTTACAAATTAACAAACCTTTCTCTTCATGACCCCTGAGGCTGTTGACATGAAGGTATCAGCTTGATCTGCAGGACCGGTGCTCATCCATCTTCCAGATGATTGGGATCTCACTTCAAAGAGAAACTCAGTGCTTCCTATCATTACTGCTGAGTTATAAACCTGTAATTAAGTCCAAATTATGTCTATTAATAACCTGCACGGGAGAGGTTGAGAACTTAATGACTTAATATGGAGGTAGGATCACTGAGGGGACGTCTATGAAGACATGATAATTTAAGGAGACAGCCTGCATGCGCTCACTGTGACAATGAACAACATGGACCAGGTGTTGAACTTCCTGAATACAGATATTCAGCATGCTTGTGAAAGGGCTGTCACCCTCCCTCTCATTACCCACAAATACCTCCTCCAGGTTAACCCTGTCCAGCCAGAACAAGAGCTATGACTGACTCTATAAACACCTTCTTTAAGCTGTAGTAAACATTCTTATATAAACTGCCAGTGCCTTCCAAAGTGCCAGTGTCACCTTGACACATTTGTGTACTAGTGCTGACAAAAAATTAATTAACATCTTACTGCACTGTGACTTTGACTCATACCGGGTCTGCACTGGTACATACTGCATCTAGGAAACAGCCAAATGCTCACACTCGAAAGTCTGACACTGACAAAGACACTGACTTGCCTACTCTTGCCTACCCAGCTCAAGGTAACTACTTTATAATGTATTGGAATTAAGAGCACTTACAGCACAAGAAAACTTTTGCACTTTATTTTTGGAAACCTGTATCTCTGATCGAGATGAGTACGTGAAATTTCTTAAGGACATGATGGGATGGATTTGAAGTGGTGGATTTAGCTTGCGGTGTAATTTGTCTGCTAGAAGGCCGCTGGTCACCAATGATTTTAGGGACTGCCATGACGATATTTACTGTTTCGTACATGTAGATTTCCATATAAACAAATCAGGGAAGGGAAGGACCATTAACATAAAAGATGGATGTTGCGTCTCCACTTCCTCCGACTGTACAAAAATTAAGCTAAATTATCCCGGATACGGCTGCTACCATCTTGCGCTGGGGACGTCATTCAGAGCCAGAGTGATTGGAGTACACAACAGTCATCTCACTTTTGGAGAGCTGTCATTTCATGCATTTTTATATATGTTGATGGTAAGGACTGATTCTGTAATGGATCTGTAAAATAACACCATCAGGTGTCTGTCAATGTTTAAAACATGAAATATGAAAACATGAACATGAAACATGAAAGAATGTTGACACTGGAAGATTCTGCAAAACCCTGAAGCGTGTCACTGAAAATTATGTTCACAACTTATTCCTTCCAACAGTTTTAAAATCATTTTATGTAAATAATAAACATTATGTATTATATTATGTGTTATCTAATACAGTCAATCAAACAATAAAAAATAGGGTCAGGTTCTCTCAGTCTTCAGGACACAAATGCTAACAAGGGCTATAGCTAATAGCCTACTTATCCAGAAAGCATCTATTAATGTAAATGACTTTCAAGTTTAGCAATGGGTGGAGCTGCATTATCTCTCAATTTACAGAAAATCTACCTTTTGGCAGCATAAACTACAGCCAGCCACTCACATTGGCACTGGACATAAACTATTGTCTCTCACTGCCACTGTCAGACTCAGTGCTTCCCAGGGCAAACACACCTGTACCTGTTTTAGTGCTAATTTGTGGTGAACCATTGCTTGATGTGACGCCAGGCAGGCTATTCCACCCTTATTAATTATCACTCTTCTGCCTCCTCTCAATAGTAATTCTGTTTCTGTTGCTGTTAAGAGCAACCTGCCTGTAGATGTCTGATGATTGAGATCAGCCCTTGGCCTTCATCCCTTCCGCTGTGTGTGTGAACAGTAGCAGAGCTGTGATGTAGAACTGGGTACCATCAGGCTCTATCGCGTCTTTGTTATCTCTTATCTCTCAGCCACTGTGCTACCAGAGGCTTCAGGAAAGTGACAGTTCTTTCATCGGCCCCCTGGCAGGAAACAGGAGGAGGGCCTCTGCTTCACATCTATCTCAGTTTGCCGTGATGTAGCATTCCTCCCCAGACGGGCCCTTTGACTAATGGGGGCAGCTCAGTAATTTTCCTGCTGTCTGAGTCGTCAGAGTACGTGAAGACATAATTAGCTTTCAGACGAAGGGCAAGCTCTGGTTTAGACTGCAACACTCCCCACAAACATTTCACTTTTTTAACTGAAGGATTCCCTTTGAAAAACAGGTGCGGAGGCACATCTCACTATTGCAGATTAGATGATTGGAAGTACTTCATTCAGTGCAGTGCTCCTATGTAAGTGTGTTCACCTGCAAGGTTCCTTCTCTCAGCACATTCAATATAAAGACATTCATTTAGCTCCAAAGTGCAGCTATATGCAGGTGATGATAGAAGAGATAAAACATTTGCCCTGTAATTCAGATCATTTATGTCATTAAAGCCATCAGGTGCAGATGTGAACTGTGACCTTGATTTCTCAGATCAGATCAGGGGCTAAAAAACCTCGATCGGGATATCCTTAATATTTGTAATATTTATATTTGTAGTTAATTAATATTTGCTTTTACACTACTGTGTGTACTGAACCACAGCTCCAGAGCAGTTTTTCTCAGTTTTCTAAATAGTTTGCTTTAAATAGCCTATAATTGTTACTCCTTGCCGTATGCATTCCAAAGAATTTGCGGTAATAACATGGTCAGGAACAGCAAATCATTGTCAGGCAACAGCGTTTAGAATTGCTTTGATATTCAAGTATTCTGTACTGAAATTTCTACAGTATGAACATAGACGTGTGAGATTATGAGAATCTTACCGGTTAGGTATTTGTATGCCTGTGCAGTGCAACAAATGAAAGAATATGAAGCGATCACTATGGCTGAAACATACAGGTTTAGCTTGGACATTTTTTTCATGGTCTGACTTTCAATATATTTAAATGTAATAATTTGCTCCATACCGTCATAACTTTTTTGTTGCTCTGTGTTCTGTGTGGATATTACAGAGCTTATTTTAGAATTCATTGAACTGCATATGTGTTTATACACACACACACACACACACACACACACACACACACAAATATGTTTGTATACCTTGTGTTTAGTGCTGTCGGATGTTGAAAAGCCTGGAGAGCATTTATGAGGCTAATAAAAGCCGTATATGGTCACCCTGGAAATGCAGCTCACAGTGCTCTGACAAAAGTACCAGTGGTCAAAGAAGTTTTGTCAGGGAGAGGCACCAAACTGAAGGAAAACCTTTCCATGGGCGTGCGATGCATGAGACACTTCCCTGCATCCAAAGGGTAGGAAGAAACAAAATGTGTGTAGATGTGTAATCTTAGCTGTTTCTAACATCAGGCAGTAAGTACTAACCCTCTACCAGAACTGCCTGCATCTTTCCCAGAACCAAAGTGACCAAGAAAATTGTTCTGTCAGAAAAACCTCCAAGGTGGTGTCCCAGATGACCCTGGCAGTGGGCCCTATACCGTGGATTTCTGAATTGCTGAAGAGTCTCCAGTTGTACAGCTCATGGCCAGAGAGAAATCCCACCCGACTGTCCATTTCAGATTCCTACGTATGGCCCAGTCCGTCTTTCCCTTCGGACAGTTTAACCCTCTGTGGCACAGTGTGTCTCTCTCCAAGGTGCTGAAACAGATTTTGTCTTCTCTGTTTTGTTATATCTTTCTTTCAGAGCAACCAAAGGTTGACCACACAACACACATATTCTTTGGGTACTTCTCAGCCCTCGTGCCTTCAATCTATGGCCAGCATGACCGTTGGTGTAGTACGGCAGGTGAAAGAGAAAAGCCATCCGAGCAGTGACTGTGTTATTATTGTCAGTATAGGTCTGGACCGATGTGTGTGATATTGTCTGTATCATAAATGTTCCATCAGTCCGTTTTACAGTGTATGGCAGGTTATTGAGGGTTGGGTGATGATAATAATATCTGAACTGGTGTTAATACTGCTGATGATTAGTTTTAACATGAATCCTAGTAATCACTGACAGAACTGCCTGGGCCACGTTCACACCGTCATGGTGCAGTAATACAGGTTGGACTGCAGCATGTGAAATGAACTGGTTATATATCAGCAGGTGACAGGTGAACAACTTATTAATGAGTGAGTGGGAGAATACAGGGTGCTGCTGTGAAACATTCAATTACACCTTGTTCATATTTATGTGCAAATGTTGTACTGTAGATTTCTGTTCTGGGAGTTTAGCTACAGATACATTTTAAGCGGCTGTGGTTCAGAGGAAGAACAGGTCGTCCACTAATTGGAAGGTTGTTGGTTCGATCCCCGGCTACTCCCACCACATATCAAAGTATCCTTGAGCAAGATACTGAACCCCAAAATTGCTTGCATGTGTGAAAGGGCGAATGTGGCACGTAGTGTAAAAGCGCTTTGAGTGGTCGGAAGACAGGAAAGGCGCTATACAAGTACAGGTCCATTTACCAAGACGGACTTTGAGTGACGTAAGTGTACAGTGATTCATCCAGGCGTACATTTTTGTGTTTGCTTTACACCGTCATATTTCCACTGAAATATTTTGTTTATGGCAATACAACTACAATAAGATAATATTAAAGTGAGTTACCCTTCTCCTTTGAATACAGTGCTGTGTTCTACTCTTAGCGTCCAATGCTCGCGTCAATTGTCACATGAGTTTCTGCCTCTTAGCTCTCCTTATTCTTGCTCTTTTCAGTCTAAATTAATAAAGAGTGTTGCACAGTGTTGTTCGGGTCAGTACCAAACAAACATGCTTTCTTACATCTGGAAAACAATAATTGTAAGCCAGGGCATCTCTCCAGCACTAAACACTGCAGCATTAAAGGCACACACAGAAAACATAATTCAATTCAATTCAATTCAATTTTATTTGTATAGCACCAATTCATAACAAAGGTTATCTCAGGACACTTTTCAAATAGAGCACTCAACTCTTTATAACATTATTTACAGAGCCCAACAGTACCACCATGAGCAAGCAGCTTGGCAAGCGGGGCAAGGAAAAGCTGCTGTTTATCAGGAGAAACCTAGGCAGACGCCTTCGGCTCTAGGCTGGGTGGTCGTCTGCTCCGATCCACCGGACAGTTGGGGTGAGAGAGAGGAGAGAGCACAGAGAGACGACGGGAGAGAGAGAGGGAGACAGACAGAGACAGGTGCACAGCAACAACAGTAGCAACAACTACACTAATAGTAGTGACTGATGATGAACATGAAGAAGATGATGACGACGACGACAACAACAATGGGGGACAATGAGCAGTGATTACAGTAATAATAGTAACTGTAGTAATAATAGTAGTAATAATAATAATAACAATAATATCAGTAATATTGCATGTTGCATTGTTGTCAGAGAAATGGTTGTTGTATGTCTCTAACTGCCGACCGGCTTATTCTTCCCCTTTGGCAGAGTGAACGAAAACAGAAAAAAAACAGTTCCTCTCATGGAATGGCCTCAGAACTGTTTGGTAGGAAGATAGTTATGTCTATTCTGAACAAGAGAAACAATTTGAACGGAAACGGAAGATCTCCTGGGTTTTTTCAAACCAATCAATCACCAGTTAATTATGTTTAAAAGAAACCCATGGGGGGGCATTCCGATAGCTCACCTGGCAGAGTTGGTGCCCCATGTACCAACACTGAGTCCTTGCTGCAGGGGCCAGTAGTTTGAATCTGACCTGTGGCCCTTTGTTGCGTCATCCCCTCTCTCTCCACCCATTCCTGTCAGCTGTCACCATCAATTAAAAGCAATAAAAGCTCAAAAAATAAAATTAAAAAAACACATGGTTACTTACCTTAACTTTCCCCCACTAAGAATGAACCAGGAGAGCGATGAGGATAAGATACTGTAACACAAAGATCTGGATAGTGCTTTGGGAGCCTGGAAACTATTCTGGTGTAGGAGCAGAAAACAACTAACAGTCTAACAAGCTCTGGGCACTCACAAAAAATATACATCTCTCTTCTTTTCCCTCAGTCTATGAGTCTATGAAGTCTTTGTACACAAGTCAATATTAAACTACACTTCTCAGGGGAATTTTTCATCTGTGCTTTAATTGTTTGCAATTGAGAAAGAGGAAGTTAAGTGTGACATAAGTCCAGGTGGCAGCTGATGCACCGGGACACCTAGAGCCAGAACCAACGTTGTGTTATTTCCGTAAAACTGTGATGAAGCATATTCAGGGAAAAAAAGATGACGGCTTTGAAAATATAGAGTACGCTAAAATCTGGATCCATATCTGATCAGCACTGCCTAGTTTGACAGTTTGATCTGAGTTTAGTGCGTTGAGCTGGA
>NW_023339740.1:2671436-2696444 GCF_004916995.1 Morone saxatilis | reverse complement strand
TAATCTTGATCTTTTATCTTTTAAATTATCTATGTGAAAAAGAGTTGAACAATTTAATTACTTTTGCTACAGGTGGTGTGTGTATGTCTGTGTGTGTGTCTCTAAGGTGTGGACAGGTAATGTGTGAGTGATGACACATGATGCACACAGCTGCCTAGTTGGTGGTTTGACACTTCAGCTTTGAGGTGATATCCATTCTCACATATGTTGTCTGGAGCTCTTCAAAGAGCTGCAATAATAAACACACATCAAACTTCCCCAAACTCACCTCAGTGTGATTGTACCTGCAGGTTTAATGCCAGCTGCTCGACCAGCACCGATCATTCATAGCATGACTGAACAGCCAATCACCTTTGCATCACCCTGATGTGTTACACGCCAAGTACACAACAAACTCTAAATCATATTTAATTATCCGTTTGAAGCATCATCAAAAAGACTGTCTGAATGTGCCTGGAGGGATTTCCTAAGTAATAGTTTAATAGTTTTCTCACTTGTGATCCTTTGGTTTGACATTATAACCAGTTTATTAATTGTACGAACAACTCACTGAACCACATCGATGACATATGAAGTTTAAAAAACGTTAAAGCTGCAGTAGGGAATTTTTTATAAAACTTTTTTTTAATTTCCTGACAGTAGAACATGAGATAGATAATTTGCAAAAAAAAAAAAATAATCAGGTTCCTCTGGCTCCTTCTAGTGCTCCTAATGGCATTTATAAGAACCCACCGGGCCTGAAGGAAAACAACCAATCAGAGCCAATGAAGATAGTTGATTGTTAAGTCTCATTCCCAGTGCTTTAAATACAGACACTTTGGAACTCTGGGAATGAGACTAAACCATCAACTGTGTTCAAGTTTCAAACCCAAATCGTCTTTATATCTTTCTTGGCTCTGATTGGTTATTTTCATTCAGGCCCGGTGAATTCTTATAAATGCCATTAGGAGCACTAGGAGGAGCCAGAGGAACTGATTTTTTCACAGATTATCTGTCTCATATTCTACTGATATAGTGGAAGTTTCAGCAAATATGACAAAAAGTTACCTACTGCAGCTTTAAATAAACTGTTATTAGGCTTAAAAATGTGCAATTTTGTTTCATTGATTTCAAAACAGCTTTCCTTCAAATCCCTAAATTATTGATCACTATAAATCACAACATCCAATTGATTATTATGTCTAGTCTGTAAGATTAAGTAAAAAAAAAAAGGTAATAAATCAGCATAACACATGAAGTTCATACTCATCATTCAATGATGCGACTAATAACATTCTTTATGGCAAACTAAAGACAAGAGTGAGTGTGACTTACATTTTCTTTTTTCAATTTAATCATTGTTATCGATATTATTAATTTGTCAACTGACAGAATGATTATATTGTGCTATTATAACTTGATTATATATGTATATGATGCTATGCTACACACACACACACATCAGTTTCCAACAAGAACAACAACACATGCACACACACATCAACTGCAACACAGACTTCTACAATTTCTGACAAACACACTAATGGTGTTTGTTTTCTGTAATTTTCTAGATTTTATGAATTATAACTTTTTCACTTTCTTTTTACTCAGTAATATTCTTTATGCTTTGGCAATATTGTCCATTTTTACACTCATGCCAATAAAGCATAGTGAATTGAATTAAACTGACTCTGTGAATGAATACATTGTTGAGTGAGCCCTATGCAAAATATATTCTGGCCTCAGACAGGGTCAACCTGCAGATGGCGCCCCAGTTCCTGAGCCCTCTGCTAATCAACCCAAGTACTGAGGACACTGTATGCACCAACATGTACTTGGAATATATGGCCGCGATTGATCCATATTCAATTAATCTAAACAGAGACAGTCTAACAATATTTTGGCCATTAAATGCACCCTGAAATTGTCATTATATTATTATTATTGTTATTATTATGGTGTTGGAAAATCCTTCCTGGCCTCAGGTAATCATGATCACATGGTACACAGTGATGAAAAAAGAGCAGAGAAATCATGAACATGTGGTGATGTGAACTTCTGTCCCATAGCATGTAAATGGAACCATGTTTGCTTGTTTTCAAATAGAAGCATCCTGTGTCTTGTAGTGGATTAAGCCAAAGTCAACAAAGAGCTAAGCTTTAAACAAACTGTGCTTTAGGGACAGTCAACTGGTTGTAATCTGGGGCCAACAACCATAGAGTAAGGGTCTATTGGAAAATAAACACTTCAATACACCATTGCATACATTTAAAAGAGAAACATGTGTCACTAATAAACAACTGTTGCCTAAAAATAGGTTTTCTAAAAATAAAAAACAGAAGAAATTTTACAAGCCTCTATATTTGTTTTTTTCATAATACCTTTTTTATCTGGAACAAATGCTTGATGATTTTTGGGACTGATGATTTGTGCAAAAGTTAAAGTGAGTAATACCTTTAGTTATGGCGATTTGAACTCATTATATTTAGTTGATATGTGTATGTATCAACTAAGTTTGGTTGCAGTTGTACAGGGATTATGGAAAATGGCTCTTGTTCACACACTCACACACACAGCAGCCTTGCAAGGTGCTGGCCTGCCCATCAGGAGCAACTGTGATTAACTGATTGATTGATAAGCTTCTGTCGGGATAATCCAAAAAAGAAAAAAAAAGACTGCTTACTGAAAACAGCCTCCTGTGGCTCACCATGCAGTTGTCAAGAACAGGGAAATTAGTTGTAGACATTAACTCACCTTTGGAGCCAACCTCAGGTGGCCGATTGAGGAACTGCAGTTATTGTTTCTTCCGTGTTGGCTTAGTTTGCTGGGCAGAGAGGCTGCCACAGGTATCTTGGTCTTAGATTATGGGAGTTATGAGCCAAAACATAAAGCAGTTTCTCATGGTGGTGCTTCATGGCCTAACTTTACATCTAAATTTGTTAAAATCTTTTGCAGCAGACATACATAACATTATTAATTCAGTACTAATATTATTATATTAATATTATTAATATTATTGTGCTTTTTTCAACAATTCTAGTGACGACTAAAACCACAGGTGTGCAGTTCATAAAACACTGACAGTGTTATGATGTATGAATTACTATACATTTGCAGCCTCTTCTCAAGGTCATGGCATGGGCTGTAGTTTTGTTTAAATATATCATAAACAGGTTAGTGCAGCTCTGGCAAATGCAATGCATGACTCTAAGTAAAACTACAACTACTACTATTTATTTGTGTGTAATTAATAATCGTTCTATCAGGTCCAGTGTGTAACATTTAGGAGGATCTCTTGGCAGAAATGGAATATAATATTCATAGGTATGTTGAGCAGTTTTTAAGTACCAAGGGAACTGGGCCCTTTTCCACGGAGTCCGCCATGTTGAACCACCATATTTCTACAGTAGCCCAGAATGGACAAACCAGACACTGGCTCTAGATATGGGCTTTCACGTTTTTTTGTGGGTTTCATGGCTATCGTAGTTTCTACTTCACACTTGAAAGGGAAGGGTGAGTGCGATCTGCAACTTCACTGCTAGATGCCACTAAATCCTACAAACTGGACCTTTAATTTTTGTTTTAAATTATGAGATTGTTTTATGTTAGTGAACAATGCAATTTGATATACAGTAATAAAATAGTGGGTTGTCTTTCTATTTCATATTTTTGAAAACAGTGGGAACATATTACTGATCCTTTAATATACTTTGAATGTGGCAGATGCATCTGTAACTTTAGACTTTTGATACAAATTCATGGCAAAGCAAAACTAAAATTACAATAACGGTATCTTTGCTTCAAATCCAACCCCACATTATTGCAGTCCAAGCTCAGAGTTTGGTAGGGTTTGCACCCTGGCACTGGGAGGAGATTGTGCTGAATGACTAACCTTGTCTGTGAGCGGGTCACCATGGCTGGCTAGCTGCCATTGGGAACACTGGAAGTGTGAAAGGGATAGCAAAGCCCCTCAATTGGCTTCCAAAGCTGAGCTTAGTGAGGCCTCTTTTCTTCCTCAGTGTGACTAGCCGCCAAGGCAGGAACCCCAAGAAGCCTGTCACTTTGACCTAATCCGTTTTCTGCCCAGCTGTGGGGGAAAGTCACCTCTCAGTTTTATCACATTTGAATGCAAACAAGACCGGAAGGGTGCTTGTGTGTCACATCGGAGGGCCTGAGAGCTCCTCTGAAAGGGAGCCCCTGTAGTCAGGGAGAAAAATGTGACAGGCAGCTCTATCATTGCTCACTAGCCGGACAATTTGAAAAATATTGCCTCTTTCAAGGCGCACTCTTCTTTTTGGGGGCCTAACCCAACACACCAGGCTGTTTAGCATCTCCACAGCCATAAGATTGCTCCTGATAGCCACATTATGGGGCCTCATTGTCAGTGTTTAACAATGCGCTGGAACTAAGAGGATTAACTTTAACAATCCAGCAGTCAACAGACGCATACATTCATTCATATAGAACCCTTTAACCCTAAAACAGTCCTCTCCGAGAGAGAAATCTGACTAATAAACTCTGAACTTTTTTTTAACTCTGTGAAATAACCTGTTAAGATGATATAAAAATAATGTGATTTGCTGTACATTTTGACATTTGTCTTTTTCTACAGCTTTGCGTCATACTGTAGGTTGGGTGCAGCTTTTAACTCAATGGTTTTTCCATTGACATCAATGTATACAGCTCACAACAGCTTTGTCTGACTTAATTATAAAGGAAAGCATGAGTTTGTTATTCGGACAATGACCATGTGCCCATCGATCTGCCAAAGGCATAATTGTACTGACACAATGATGAGGTCATTAGTTAACTGGGAGTCACTGAAGGTCCAGATGTAGGGGCTCAGTAGTAAATTGTGATGCAATGGACGAATAAAACTATGTATATGTAAACCATGTGTGTTCCCGGTGACTACTGAGAAATGAAATGTTCTTCCTAAAGAGGCTGAGGTCTTTTATTGTATTGTATATATTTCAACAGGAAAAGGTCATGTTTATGGAGAGAATATAGCATAATAACTACAAAGTTCACCCCAATCAAGACAGAATAAAAAGAAATATCAACAAATGCTGATTGTTCCAAACCACATACTGTGTTGGCACTGTCCTCAGCTACTACACTGCAGTGACAGTCTGATGAATGGGTTTAATAAGTCTGTAGCTCACGGTTACACCGCAGGCAGATGACACAAAACTGTGTGTTTCTATTTGTTCTAAGGATGTAGAGAACACACATGTACAGACTAGCTTTATGGCTCTCTGGCACCCTGTCATGTAGACTTCTGGCAGATCTCAGGTCAGTTTTTACACAAGCTGATGAAGTTGTTGTCATAATTTAACTGACATTTTTATATTGTTTCATTATATTGTTGTTTTAAATAGCTTAAGCAGCCATTGACCTGACTGTGCTACCATCTGGGAAGCTATCGTTGTTGGAAACGGTTTGGAAAAGGGATGACACTTTTAAAAAATACTTAGCAGCTGATGGGAAAAACCATCTATCTATCACCGTTTATCACAGGCGAACTTCAACCAATCAGATCAACGGACCATAAAAAATAGTCAAACTTTTACTGAAGCCAGTTGGGAGAAGAGCAAAAACATCTTTACATCAAGAAAAATTAATACAAACAACAAAAATAATTTTCACTTTTCCCTGCAATTTTGTTGCAAAAAAGCCTAAAAACATGGTACATTTTGCTGTGAAATCAGACATTTTAGACATTCTCAAAAAAAAAAAAAAAATCCTGGATGGGTCTTCCAATCACTCACTCACTTTACATCTAATGTCACATTATACACACATACACACAGATGGCACAGCATCAGGAGCAATTTGGGGTTCAGTATGTTGGATAAGGATGGAGGAGCCAGCGAACTGCTAACCTTTTGATTAGTGGACGACCTTCTGAGCCACAGACACAGTAATTCCCCAGAAGACGCTGATTGGTCTGAACAACTGTGGTTTGGACACAAGTGCATAGCTTGAAGCCTGGCAAGATGGATTCTCTCGTGATCTTCTGAGTCCAGCTGCCTCATAAGGTTAAATAGCAACAGCCACTACGACTGAATAGCCCACAAAGAGTTGTAACACAGCCCAGAAACTCAGATTATATCATAGAAAAACCCAACGGTATACATATGTGCCCACAACGTTTGATTGACAGGAGATTTCTGATATATAAATGATAATTTACGTACATATCCAAATAGAATGGTAAATGGTAAATGGACCTGTCGCCTTTCTAGTCTTCCGACCACTGTCAACAGCGCTTTTACACTACGTGCGCACCATTTGCCCTTCTCACACACCATTCACCACCAGACCAGTCCATCGAAAAAAACAAGAAAAAAACCCCCTTTTAAAAAAAAGTCCATTCATCAACACCATGCACACACACCGATCGGGAGCAATTGGGGTTCAGTACTTGCTCAAGGATACTTTATGACCATGTGGCAGGAGGAGCCAGGGATCGAAACAACAACCTTCCGATTAGGGGACGACCCGCTCTGCCTCTGAGCCACAGCCGAAAGGAAATTTTAAATTTGATTTTCACTGGACTTTTTAAATGATTAAAATAAGTTAACTGATTGGATTGATGGTTGTAAAACAAGACAAGCTCATGGTTGGATTCTGCTATATTTCTCTCTAGAATTTTTCCTATTACAGACACACGAAGGATTTTACTGGGTACAAGCCTTTGTTGTACCTGCAGCTGTAACCAGAGAATCATTGGACCTCAGGAACTGCAATTTATGGCGGTTGTGATCGCACAAGTATCGTCTGACAGTGCCTTTGCCACATTTTATTTCAAAGAAGTACTGTAGCCGTGTCAATGGCTACTGGTAATAATAGTATAGCTTTCCCCTTTGGGAAAAAAGTGAATGCAATCTTGCCACACCATCTCTCTGCTTTTAAGCCTTGCGCACACTGCTGACATATCACACAAATGCTCCTTTTATTACCTGGCAGTGATTGTTTGCTGAATGGGGAATGGCCTCCAGGAACCTGCTAAGCATTCCAGAGGAGCACTACATTATTCCAGGGGGAGGAACAGCCATTGTGTCTCTGCTGGGTCGGACTATCATGTGGCCCAGAAATTAAGGACGAGTTTGTCAATAGCTGGATTTGATCAGATTTTCTCTTTTAAGTCATGTGCACAATTGGAGTACAGTCTTACAGGTGTACAGTTTTGTCTTATAAATCTGCACACAACACTTTAGAGCCCCATTTGTAGAGAAATGTATTTATAGATCAACTATAAGACAACTATAGCATTGCATTCAGTGTTATAATGTACTGTACATAGGAATATACATCAGTAAGGGATGGCTCACCCAAAATGTTCACAAATAAAAAATTACTTTTTAATAATTTTTTCACTCAGTGTTTACACACACACATAGGCCCTACCTACAATCATACACACACAGGGCTGACAGACATGCAAATGTGGAGAGATGGCGGAGTATTGGGCTGCCACATAGCGGCAGTAAGGGGTTAGGTGCCTTGCTCAAGGACACAGGAGGTGGAACTGGCACCCCTCCAGCTATCAGTCCACATTCCATGCTATGGTCCATGCTGGACTTGAACTGGTGACCGTCCAGTTCCCAAGGCAAGAGAGGGAAAACAAGTAAAATATTTTCTCTCTAAAATATGTTCCAGTTTAACCAAATCACTGATGAAGTTGTGTCTTTGTACTGTAATCAGTAAGCAACACTCTGCTCCAGTAGAGAGCCATGTTGTTCGCTAGCTTGCTAACTAATGAAACACTTTTTATTGCTAAAAGTTGAATTGATGGGTGAATGTCATGATATAATTAGTTGAAACTGATTAGTTCATCCTTATTATTATGCTTTGTTTGTCATGCATTGTTAAATTGGTGTACAATATGACTGAGGATGCAGTCTTAAAGGGTTAACCCACTGGGGATTAATAAATTGAATCTTCTTGTCAAACTGTCCTCTGTCGGCATCGGATGCTGTATTCAGTCCCGGTCTGGCCGTGCGGTTCACTGGGAGATCCCAGTTCAGCAGAGTTGGCTAATAATTCCGCTACAGCTGCTTGACCGAGTGGTGACGTAACACAGCGCTATTGGCTTCTACAATAGAAAAGACAGTTTATCGTAAAATTAGAGAATTTCACTGAATTACATTTTGAGTCTCATTTTTATTATTTTGGCCATGATTCCGACTGGTAATAACACTCAACTAGTTAAATTGCTGCGATCTGGGACCACAGTTAGGGTCTCTTTTGGAACTCAATCAAAGTTCAGTGGTAGAATTATCAACATTTTGGGTGCAGTCACTTTTGACTTTACCTCCAAATATAGTTGGCTCGTTTACAAGATGTGATCCCAGATCTCAGCAATTACTTGGATGAGTACAATGTTAAAATAACCAATATAAATGACAGCAAAAACTATGAAAATGAAACTCAAGTTGCAATCAACACCGGAGCTACATAAAGAGGAACACATATACATTACACAATACATTACATGCATGCACCTAATTGCTAATCAATCATGTTCATTTGTGTTTGCAACCAATGCTCTGTAGTAGCGGTATTGTACATTTCTTCATGCTCATCCACTGTGTCTGTGCACCATATTAGCTCCATGTCAATCAGCCTGGCCGGCATCAGTTATTTAATTATCATCCTCCGTCTGACATCACTGGTCTGGCCAGCTGTGTTTTTCTGGGCGGAGGATGACACCAACAGACACCTCTGACCTCATACTGAACTATACTCTCAGCCAATCAGGCGACAGCAGGGATCCGCTCCTGCAGTTAGCTATCACTGGAACACACTCAAGGGCTAAATGGAGATGGAACATCTTTCCAGATCAATCGGAAAAAGACGAGCATCGAGAGGAGTTCCGTGGAAAGTGTGTGTTGGGAGCGTGTGGTGACGCAGCCTGCCAGCGCTTGTGGAGCGAGATACAAAAGAGAAAGCCTCACCTGTTAAATCTGAGAGCCACTGTCTGAACCTGTCTATTTTTTTCCCCAATGTGCTATGAATAAAAGTTTGTATCTGTGGCAGGCTGCCTGGGTCCTGGCAAAAGCTCCTCCTGCTTATGGTCGGTCCGAAAGCCTCAACATAAATATAAACTTTCCCTTCTTGAGGAGGCCTCAAGCTGTCTAAACAATGATGGAGAGGGGGACAGCAACAAGCAACATGAGGCAGCCATGGGAAAGCAGAATGCACATCTGAGGAAGCAGAAGGAAGAAATAGCCTTTATTTGTCCCGTTCTGAGAAATATGTTCTTAGATCCCACGTGTTTAACTTTTTACATTCACTAGGTTCAGAGCTGCACCAAGTCACTACATTGTCTTATTTACATGTAGGCTACACACTGTCATAACCCACAGTTCAATTACAATATTGATAATACCGTCAAAAGATCATGCGATATTGACAGAGGCCAGGTTACATGGAAACAATTTGCGTATTTGAAGGTTTAAAAAAAACTTTGATGGTCTTCTGTCAACACTGCAGGTGAGTCAACAACTGACTCTCATTAAAGTCTTATAAGAGTTAATCTGCTGATAGCAGGGTTCTTTATTAACACCCGCCATCAACTACATGACAAACACTAAAAAATGTATCTTCTTCTTCTCCTTAACTAATGTTTGAATGTTCTCTTCTAAAAATCACAATCTGTTGCCAGAACGTCGATTTCAGACAATTCAGCAAAACTCTGCATTAAGCTCAATTATGTTTTTACATCCAGTGCCAGTGTTTTTATAAACTCTTGCTTTCTCCAATATTTGTGCATGGCAACCATAGAATGGTCAACGTAAGGGAAAGACTGTGGTTACGGCAAATAATCCATGGTTAAAGTATGCTGATGGTAAGGCAACTAAACACTGGTTCCCAAAATCTGTGGGTGATACAATTGATAAGATGTAGTCAGTTAAGATTGAGTTATTCCATAACTGTTCATACCGTAAATTGGCAAATAAACAGTAAAGACTGTACAACCTATGAACAGAATAGACATTCGTATACATTCTCTAACTTTTCACAGTTAAATAATAGTGAAATATCCCCCATTTTTCTGGAAACCACCATGAACCCCCCTCAAAGATCCCTTTGTAAAAAATTATAAAATTGTGAGAAAAAAAGAAAGAGAAAAGTTACAAGGGTTACATGCTTTATGCTAAGCTAAGCTACCTGACTGCCAGTTGTAGCCTCACATTCATACTATAGACAGTAGAGTGGTATTGATCTTGAATTTAATTAAAGTATTTCCTAAAACGTCACACTTCGCTGTAAGATTAGTCAGCTGATTTGGGACGCAGAGAATGAGCACCAGATGAAGAAGGGCATAATAGGGAAACATGTTTCCAACTCAGAACATTTAATAAAGGCTAGTCTCAATATACTTTTTTAATTAATAGAAACGTATCAGTAATATATTTAAAGGTTTTGACACAATGAAACCTATTGGTACACTTCCTGAAGCACACACTAATTTCCAGCACTGGCACTGAAAACTGGACGTAAATTGTGACTTCGTCACTGGGCTGAAAATTCCAGTTAAATAGTGAGAGTGCATCAGCTTCCTGCTCTCTTTAAAAGATTTATGTAATTGCTCTTTAAACAATAACAAGCACTAGACCCATCCCACTAGTACTAGTTGCAGGTTTCAAGGACAGAGGCCCATACAAACTACAAGGGAATCTCTTTCAACCCGAAAAAAAGAGTATAATTGCATTATAGATCTTCAGAAGGTTTTGATCTCTGTCTCCTTTTTACCTCTGCCAGACTTTGTCTGAACATCAGAGGCTGCAGGGAGATGAAAGGTCACCAAACCCACAGGTACAGTAATGTTGTTGTCGCTATTGTTTTCTCTGCAGTATCATTACCCTGACAGCCGACATGCAATCTGGCTTTTAATATGTCACGCAGACCCACAAAGGATCTGCATAATGTTCGCAGACAACTAGTAGTCAGGGCTGCCTCGGCTTCCAAAGCATGACATTTGGCACAGAAGGGAGCTGAGGTCTTTTTTTCCCTTTAGAATCCATGTCTTGTCACTTGTTAAAACTTGTTGTTTTAAAGCAACACAGCAGAGAACTCCAAGATCCAATCCTGGGCTAATGTTGCCAGCGCAAATGAGTAAGCCTTGCAGTCATCATTATTATACTAATCTCCTAGTTTCCACAGTTTATAAGGCTGTGCCATTGTAGTGACCTTACTCTGAACCTCAAAACTGACAAATCAAAAGACTTTTTTTATGCAAGATGTGAATAAAAATTTGCTGAAAGAATGACTTCCTTCCACTGAGATTATGAGCTCTATCACAGAGGCTGTTGAAGCATGCTGTTTTGGTGCAAACTCCAGAGTCACGCACAGTTACAATATAAGCGTGTCTTATCTCAGTAATTCCTCATGAAGCTCATAAAGATATGTGCTTGATGAATGTGAGTGGAATAGTTTCCTAACTGAAGCAATGCATACGTGAAAACAGACAGGTGATTGGACGTAAAGATAACGTGTGGTGAGGTCCTGCGCAGGTAGTTTAAGCACACCCAGAACTCAGGGGAAAACAAGGCTCAGGTTTCCTGTCTGCTCCTGATTCTCAGGAGGAGACATTAGAGAGGTGACACTAAGTCCACTGAGGCCTTGTAGGTTTTAAGTTTTTGATCTGTCATTATGTAACTGGTTTGTAGTCTGGTCTGGCGTCTGTGGCTGTGGAATGAAACACCTGATTCTGGGGCGAAGCAGCACTGCTTCCTTCCACAATCACCAGAACTGAACATCAAGCAGCAGCTAAAGAGCTATTCTCAGGAGTTGGTAGAAACAGAGCTAAAACATGGAGGACACAAATACAACTGCAAATGAATAATAATGTGGCTCCATTACTGCTGGATATGTAAATAATAAACAACAAGTAAACAACAAGTTCACCATATCAACTTAAATAGTCATAATATGTCAATGTTGTGTTCACAACTTCCAATCCATTATTGCAGGTTAGGTGAAGTCAGGTCATAGGTATTTATATAGCCCAAACAGGGTGCAAATTACAGGGGAGTCTGTTTTTTGGGGGGTTTTTTTGTATCAGGGATCATGCTATTCTCGCCATCTTGCCATCACCAACAAAACGTGTTGGCAAAACTTAGTCCCAGTTAGTCTGTGTCGAATCCATAGTGTAAGTCATAGTCAGGTTTGTCACTACATGTAGTCAGTTCTCATTTAGAGATAAAGATTTAAAAAATATTGTTTAGATCGTATCGTGTAAATAATTAAAAAGCATATTATTAATATAAGTATTATTCATTATAAGTACATAAATTGCCCCTTTTTGCTCTGTGCTCCAATAACAGTTCGGCCTCAGACAGAACCTTGGTCAACTTTCTCCATTCCTGTACTTACATATGCTATGCGCTAGGCAAATCTATGTTGAAAAGACA
This sequence comes from Morone saxatilis, assembly GCF_004916995.1. Taxonomy (NCBI): domain Eukaryota; kingdom Metazoa; phylum Chordata; class Actinopteri; family Moronidae; genus Morone; species Morone saxatilis. The sequence goes on along the minus strand of NW_023339740.1, from coordinate 2,684,040 downwards.
ACCACCAACTTTGAAGATAATAGTGACATATATACAGTCCCATCTTAAGTTAGCTAATGTTAGCTTAAACAATAACTAACTTATGATTGATGCAAATAAGCTAGCTAATTGGCTAGTGTTTTGCCAACATTAGCTATCAGATGTAACTTGTTATTGCTAACTAGCTACTAGCTGTAGCAAAATGTTAGCTAATGATTTATGTAGATTAACTAGCTAGTTAGCTAGCATTTTGCAGGAAAGGAGAAAGCTGACCAAGGTTTGACCAAGGTTTGCTTCGATCTTACTGGAGCACAGGGTTAAAATGGGCGGGACTTAGAAAGGGTCAAATGTAATATGAATATTGTATGTGATAATCCAAATGTTGAATGATGAATCTTCTCATTATAAAATTTGAGGTATTTTTTCTTTATCATTGCGAATGCTAGCTACCAGTATCATTTATAATTTAAATACAGTTAAATCTCTACCTGTGCACTGTCCCTTTTCAGCCAAAGCTTTAATGAACTGAAAAGGATCAGTATTGTGTTCTACCTATCAGCAATAGAGAACCACAACATGGACATGGACTGACAGAAAACATCACCGGTTGCTGCTTTAATGCAAGCTCTCCGACTGTGCAATAACACTTCCTATAAACGCTTTTCATTCATCATTCCGAGCATTTGAAGAGCGGGAGAGAGAGGAGAATTGTTTTGGGAGATACTGATATAGCTTTAGTCTTTCGTCAGGCTGTTCATTACTCAAACTTATTTTAGCGAGACTGTCACAACTGTTTTCAGGTACCTCAGGTTCAGCTGCCCCCTCTGCTGCGGGACGATCCAGCACATTCCTCGGCCTAAATCAACTGTGAATGGTGCGAGGTGATGAAACCATCAAGAATGAGCAAATTCTGCACAGGAATTTATGCGTCACTTACCTGCTCTGTCTATAAAGAATGATCTCTGCTGTGATTTATTAGAGCTGTTCATGCACTGAACTAAAACAGGATACAGGATTTGTATTAGCTGTTGATTCAACCTCTCCGCCCACCATTGGCTTCAGGCATCAGACATCACGGGTTTCTCATCATTTAATAGCTCTATATGCTTCAAAAACTTCTTTACATCCTTTTATTTGTGGAAAAATTATAGCTTGCTGGGCGTAAAGCAGGAAGTTGTTTGTGTAGCCGATGCTTGCTTATTTGGTTTTCATGTCAGCATGGCCACAGGGACATACCTCCCATGTGCTGTCAGTACAGCGGTCTATACGGTACACACCATGTGTCATTACTGCATTCTTCACACATTTTTACAGTCAAAGGAGCAAAGGATGTAGTGTCTGATGTAAACCTTTGTAGGGACAACTCATAATTTAGTTCCCCCGTGCTGTAAGCTCCAATAACAGCGTGATACTTTTCTATATACTCCACAAATTGGTATGAACTGCAAGCTAACACAAGCACGAGAATCATGTCTAATCCTTTTCATACGTGGAGTGTAATTTCAGATACACGCCACACATGTGGTAGAAAGGCCTGCAGAAGAAAAAAAGTGTAATTAAATGCATCTTGATGTTATTTCCTTTGGCTTCTCTGGGATTAAGCTGCCTGTCAATCTCTGCAGAAAACAAAGGGGGCCTGGGACCTCCTGCATGGCTTCATGTCTCAGTGCTAAACCACAGCACAATACATGACGCCTCAGTGCCGATGGCAGGAGGTCTCTACCTGCTCCACACATTGATCTCTGTTTGGACTGAGGTGGAAAAAGCTTTAGAAACCTGTATAATCCTTTGAGTTCTGTAGTAGTATATGCAAAATGTGCTTTTGTCACGAATATCATGAGAGCACTGTGACGACGCCTTCATTCAGTTAAGATTAGCAGTGAAGATGGAAAATGGATTTCATTCAGGACACTAGAATTAACTAGTTTGGTTTAAGTCTATTTTAAAAAATTCAACCCATATTGGTCGCTGTGATTGCTCCTTTTGTTCTAAGTGGTTGTGCCATAACTCGACTCCACTGTAAAAGATGGATGAAATCCACCGTGCAAAATGCATTCCAAAGTTGAGCCAGAGCTAATATGAGGCTTCAGCAGTCTCAAGTGGGTGTTTTCCAAAGTTATTGTCTATTTGGTACCTGTTTGTGTTACTCCACAAAGTGTTTCACTATTGGGCTGCATTGGTGGAACACCAGATGGTTTGTTAAACAGAACCATCTGTTCGGAAAAAAGGAAAAAAATACTTGATTGGATGAACCGTCTATCACGGGCAGACTTCAATCTCCATCTTCACAAATGCACAGTTTGAAGCCTGGCATGATGGATTCTCATGTTACCTCACAGGGTTAAAGGAATGCTAGGTAGTCAGTTGTATGTTTCTGGGTGTCCAGGTAGCTCACCAGGTAGAGTGCATATCGAGGCCATAAGCTACTGTCATCCCCTTCCTCCCCTTCCTTTCCTGTATCTCTCTACTGTCCTGTCAATAAAGGGAAATGCCAAAAAAAATATTGAAAAAATGGTGGTTTGTAGCAGGAACCACCTTTTACTCGAAGTGTACTCACTGAAACAGGAAGTGAATTTACAGCTTGGTTTATTTGTGTTATAATAATCTGTGTTTATTGGACACAAATGACCATCGTAGTTAACAGTACAGATATTATCTCGATCAAACTAACAACACGCTCTCACTGTGTGTGCGTGGGTGTAGGTTTGTGTTTGATACCTCAGACTGAGCTCAAAACTTGCCAGAAACTCCAGATGTTTCTCTTTCTCTCTCCTGTCACAAAATGCGTTGCCATCCACCTGTTTTTGTGCACAATTTGCAAATTAAAGGCGCTATACAACATTCAGACCCACTCAATGTAGCACTATACCACCAGCCTTTTAGACTACAATTAATGGACGTGCTGACCCCCCTTTGTGTTCTCAGTAAGATGTTCTGAAACACAGAGAAAGCGCCCCCTAACACACAACCAGATAAACAACGCAATTGTTTTGTGAACAATGTCAAGTGATGAGATATGTGCATTAGGCAAGAATGAAGATGTACATCTTAGCTAGTATTTTGTTGGTTGGAATATTGACTTTTACAGTACATTTTAGTAACATTAGTAACATATTCAGCTTGGTAAGGAGCTATTTCTTCGATCTGCTGAGTGACCTAATAAATGTAATTATTAGCTTGCTAGCTATCCTGCCATCGCTAGCTACCTGAAACCTCTTGATCGCTCCCTTGCTACCTCAATGTTAGCAGGTGGGACATTGTTCAAGTGCTCATTTTTCTGATAGGTTTGGTATTAATTAGTTATTTGAAGCTATAACGGTTTCGCGTCAAGAGATTAACAGCTGAGCCCTTATTGACCGATCATATGGGCTGGATATTGATACCGCTGCTCTAACCGTGATCACTACTGCAAAGACTCCAAATGACGTCACCAGTGCAAGATGGCAGCAGGCGTATCTGGGATATTTTGAACACAGGAGTGCACAAAATGCAATGAAAACAGACTTTGCAAATCAATCATGAAGTACATGAAGTAACTTAAACATCCACTGAATCTTGCTCTTCACTGGAAACGGAAAATTGCCAGAGACGAAAATATCAGATGTGTGGAGCGATGAGGAGACAAATTGTTCCATAACACAAACAAATCTCATATTTCCATCATGCTTTACACATTGTTTTTGTTATGGTTTGACTGGCGCACTTTTACTTACATCATCTCGTTGTGTTGCAGTGGCACTCAACAGGAGAATTAGTGCTGTTTATCTCGATGCACACAACTCCTAATATTCACATAACAGTAGCGGATGGAAAAATGCATTCATTAAAGCTATTAGTGGAGTTTCAGGAGCAGTATAAATTATGTTTTTTCCGGCATTCCCATGAATACCCTCTTCTCCTTTTTCGCTATCATATTCTATGCCCCTCCCCCCAACCCCTTTTCTTCTTTCTCTTTCTCTCCAAAGGGACTTGGGGGTCCATCGTATCTGTGTGCTACGGAAGATTCAGATTTTATTTGATGGGTCAAAATAAAAAAAAATAGTGAACTGTTACTTTTTGCATCATTTGGATGGTTTCCCTTGATGTTATATTGTCAGTGCGGTACGGTTATTACCTTTTTTTAGTTGTGGGCAATATTGCCACAAAGTGTGTGTCAGTGTAACAAAATATAATGATGTGCCAAACTAAGCTATATTTTTCAATGTTGTGAAACGCAAAAACAAAATTCCATTTACCTCCATGTATTTGGCAGAAATCTCAGAGATGGATATCTCAGAACCTAATTAAATAAAAACAAAACTATCTGCATGACTAAACGCCACAAGAGGTAAGTATGAAACTGTTTTTTGCAATTTGTTGAACTTACCCTTTAAAATAAAAGATCAAGAGTGAGGCCTTAACTTCTAAAATCCTAAACTGTGCAAGAATTCATGCACAGTTCCTTCACAAACAACTGTACTGCATTTGCTTCCACAGTGAGGCCATTCCAGTACTAAAAACATTTTACAACCAGACAGCAGCAGTTGAGCTCGGGGCTACAGATTTATCATTATCTGGCATGCCCCAACCTTGGCCTATTTTAACCAACAAATAACACATCATTCATTATTCATCATCACTTCTGAGCCAAATTATGATTTATTGTAGATGCAGTGTTTAAAGTACATGATATGAACTGTTTGATTTATGCATCCTTCAATTAAAATCTTTGGTTTTCCAAAGTATGTGTACCTTGTTTCTGTCTCATTCCTTGGCTACGACGTCATTGTTGGCAGGGGAGATTTCTGTTTGGACCCTGATTGGCCCTCGCTCTCAAGGTAGTGCCATAATGATAGTTATTAAGCAGCCCCTGTCTTAAATAATCAACGTTCTGACAAAGACGGCACAAGCCAAGCGTGGCGGCTTCCAGCGCCATTTGCAGCGGAGCACCAACCTGTCAGCTTTTCATACAAAAAGACCCTGATCTGAAAACATCAATTAAAAGTTAAAGAATTAAGTTGTGCACAAGTGAAATATCTACTCCTGGAGAAAACTCACACGAGCAGCTTTGGGAACAGACACAGAGACGAGGCAGTCCCACCTCATGCTGCAGACTGGCAGTCGTAAATGTTGGACTATCAACTCAATGCAGGTGTTCACAGGTGCACTGCTGCACGCAGAGAGACACGGCAAAGGCTAGTACTAGCAGCTGCAGACCCCTTGAACAAGCAGAGGCATTAAACACCAGGGACCTTGGCAGTGACGCACTTGTGTTTATAGGAAAAACACCATGAAGCAGTTCATTAGTGCTTCAATGATCCCCTTTTGGCGTGTGGTTTTTGACAGAGTGAGGCCTGTGGAGGATGAGTCAGTGTTGTGCTTTGACTTATAACTGCAGTGTATGTTTGTAGTCAGTTTCTGCCAGTCTTAGGAAGTGCACGGTATAATTTGATATACAATTAACAAGCATGTATGACAAAATGTATTGGAAACAAAAATCGGAGACATGTGGCACAGTGTATGTTAAGAAAATGGGATTGCATTAATTCCTCTAACTACCTCCGCTAAGGTGCTGTTTGTTTGTCTGTCAGCAGGATTACGGAAAAACTACCAGCCTGCTTCTCATGAAACTTGGTGGAAGGGTGTAGCATGGGGACAGAACAGCGGTTCCCCACCTGACCACCCCACCTGACCACCCTCAATCACACCTTCTTCACTCTGATCTGTCCTCATAATGAAACTTGAAAACAAAAAATGATCTCCTGCTAATTCTCAAGATTTATTAACCAAAGACGAATAAAAAGACTGGTTTTACATGAACAACATTGACCTCTGATTTAAGAGCTCTACAGCAGACGGTTGATATTTCATCAGTTCAATCGCATACAAGAACAACCTTTAATGAGGACTGAGTCAGTAATGACTGCCATTCACTAGAAACTGTTGGAACTGTAGGAACCAAACTGGAGAACTGAAAAAAAACGGCATTGTTTCTGCAACCATAACTGTAATGCACCCTCCTGTGATGAAGGCATGTTACAGTTCTATCTATAATCAACCTGTCCTGATTCTGTACTAACGCAACTGGTTACTAATGTCCCTGTCAAGGTATGTCTGATTGTTTTATATTTAAGTATAAGGGCTGGGTATCAAACCTTTATTGAGTACTGGCTGAAATGTGTCGATAGTATCAAAGGTTGGATTTGAATGCTTGATCTTGATTTTTTAGTTCTTCTTTCTTTCTCGTTTCTTTAGTTCTTTCAATCTACATCTAAATCAAAACATTACATTAACAAAACTTTATTACGTTATTATTTTTGTTTTGGTTTTGGTAAACTCAAAAAATATCAAAATTTCCTTAATCCGTCTAATAAAAGGCACGGAAAATATTGAAATGATACCCAGCCCTAGTTGGTGTTAGTGAGAGACTTGACAAAAAGCACAAACTGCATATCTGTGAATTTATGGTTAACCCTATAGAAAGCCAAAGCGAAGTCATAACTTCCGGATACTGTTCCTGAAGTATAACGCCTTAATTCCACCAGCTCTGTGACAAGCGTTTTGCTGCCTAATTTTGTTGACCCAATCATAATGATTTTGTAGATTTGCTTTTCCTTTGTCCGTTTTTACAATTGGGAGTCTGCACAGCACTGTAATAAACAATAATTATGAAATTTGTTTACCATTCAAGATATTAAAATGAAAATAAACTAATTTGGTTCCCCTGGTTCACTTTAGGATTCAAGTGATTGAAAATAAGAAATAGAAAATGTTAAAAGATATTGTCAATTTACGACACAAAAATTCATGTTAAATTACAAAACACATACAGGCCATTTTTTATAATTTTAGTTTCTCTGTGTTCAATGTATTTTAAAAATACCAAAAATTACAGTAAAATAACAGAAAAACCTTGGTAAATTTACTTTTTTTTACAGGACTGTTTCATAACCTGTTAAAAACTCCCTGTACTATTTTTAACATGATTATTGATTTTTTTTTAAATTATTTAATATTGATGTATCAGTGTAATTTGAATGAAATAATACTCGTTCAAACTAATAACTTTTCTGCAGGGCAAAAAGTCCAATAAGGGACCCTTTTTATCATTTAAAATTAGACATTACTTTATACTTTACCTTTCTTCACAGAAGTTGAACCAAATGCTGACGATATAGGCCGTACTGCTGTATTTTTTAAAGGGGAACTTTGGTAAGTATATATGTATTCATGGAATGAGTCCGTGTTCCGGTGAAAAATGGTGACTCCCCACCCGCCCCCAGATCTCTCCCCTCCCAGGGAAACCTTGCATACTTGGACTAACGTCCCGGTAAATTTGAAATAGGTGTTTCTCTGTGTATAAGTTGAAAACGAGCGAGGAATATCTCGATACGCTTTACAGCAATTCCAATTAGATGTATGTCTCCCCCGTCTAAAAAGTGTGTGAAAGATCTCTCCTCATCCTTCGTAGATATGATAGAAAATAGTCCGGCGAAAAAAACACTCAGCAGCTGGTAGAAAGGGGGGAGGAGGGTGCGCAAGTGAGTTTTTTTACGACGTGTTGTGAAAATATAGCTGGTCCAGAGCTGTTAGGGGGAGCTCGCGAGAAAACATTGCGAACAGAAAGTGAAACCAGCGAAAGATAATGGCTAGAGTGCCACAGTTTCCCCTTTAGGAGTTTTCTTTACACTCCTAAAATCATAAGAAGGCCTTCTACCCCCCTCATGAAGCTTTGGTGAACCTATGTGGTCAGGTGGGGGTGTCAGGTGGGGAGACCGCTGTCTGTCAATGCCAAATCTCTTGCAAGCGTTAACCTACTAGTATATGTTCTTGTACTACAATTGGAGTATCTCACAATTATTCAAAAGGTGAAACAAATAATCTGGTGTATCCAACCCTGTGATTCGGATCCGCTCCAAAATGTAATGGGGTTCTCTCCCCCATGGTACCACCCTTCCACCAAATTTCTATTGAGAAGCAGGTGGTAGTTTTTCCGTAAATCCTGCTGACAGACACAACAACAGACCTTAGCGGAGGTTAGTTTAGGAGGATATTCATGCAATCACATTTTCATTAACAGTGCTGTGCAGACTTCCCCAATTGGTAAAACGGACAAAGGAAAAGCAAATCTTAGCGCAAGAACTTCATTATGAATTGGGTCAACAATAGGCAGAGCAAAAGACGCTTGGTCACAGAGGGGCTGGTGGAATTAAGGCTTGATACTTCAGGAACAGTATGCCGGAAGTTATACTTCGCTTGTTTTTGGCGTTCTTATAGGTTAACCATAAAATTTCACAGATATGCAGTTTAGTTGCTGTTTTGTCAAGGTCTCTCCCTACTAACACAACTAGGGCTGGGGTATCATTTCATATTTTTGGCTGTGGCCTTTTATTAGACGGATAAGGAGAATCTCCCCAGGGCGGGGGAGAGGATAGATTTTGATATTTTTTGAGTTTGACCAAAAAACCGCAAGACGAAAATAAGTAACGAATTAAAATAATGTTAAAGTGTTTTAATGTAATGTTTTGATTTATATTTAGAATTGATTTAGAAAAAAATTAAGGTCAAGCATTCAAATCCAACTTTGATACTATCGACACATTTCAGCCATACTGTCAATTACAAGGTTTGATACCCGAGCCATTATATCTTAAATATAAAACAATCAGACATTACCTTGACAGTGGAATTAGGTAACCAGTTGCGTTAAGTACAGAATCATAGGACAGGTTGGAATTAGTAGATAGAACATGTAACCATGCCTTCGGTCACAGGAGGGGTGCCACTTACAGTTATGGGTTGCAGAAACCAATGCCGTTTTTTTTCAGTTTCCAGTTTGGTTCCGTACAGTTCCATACAGGTTTCTAGGTGAATGGCTCAGTCACTATGACTCAGTCTCTCATTAGCGAAGGTTGTTCTTGTATGCGATTGAACTGATGAAATTATCAACCGTCTGCGTGTAGAGCTCTTAAAATCAGAGGTCAATAGGTTGTTCATGTAAAACCAGTCTTTTCTATTCGTCTCTTGGTTTAGATAAATCTTGAAGAATTAGCAGGAGTCAATTTTTTGTTTTCAAGTTTCATTATGGAGGACAGTATCAGAGTGTACAGAAGGCTGTTGGATTGGAGGGTGGTCAGTGGGGTGGTCAGGTGGGGAAACCGCTGTTCTGTTCCCCATGCTACACCTTCCACCAAGTTTATGAGATAGCAGGCTGGAAGTTTTCCGTAATCCTGTGGCAGATCAAAGCAATACAGCACTTAGCGGAGTAGTTAGAGGAATTAATGCATTCCCATTTTTTTAACATACACTTGCCACAGTGTCTCCGATTTTTGTTTCAATACATTTGCATTACATGCTTGTTTTAACTTGTATATCAGATATCTATATTACCGTGCATCTTAAGACTGCAGAAATGACTACAAACATACAACTGCCAGTTATAAGTCAAAAAGGCACAGACCTGACTCATCCTCCACGCAGGCCTCACTCTGTCAAAAACCACACGCGCCAAGTAGGGGATCATTGAAGCACTAATGGAACTGTTCATGGTGGTTTCCTTATAAACCACAAGTGCGTCCACTGCCAAAGGTCCCTGGTGTTTAATGCCTTGCTTGTTCAAGGGGTCTGCAGCCTGCTAATTGATAGCGTGTGCCTCTGTTGCGCGCAGTGCACCTGGTGAGGAACCTGCTTGAGCTGATAGTCCAACAGTTTACGACTCCGAGTCTGCAGCATCGAGGTGGGGGACGTGGCCGTCGTCTCTGTGTCTGTTCCCAAAGGCTGTCGGTGGTGAGTTTTCTCCAGGAGGTAGATATTTCACTTGTGCACAACTTAATTCGTGGTTAAACTTTAATTGATGTTTTCCAGGATGCAGGTCTTTCGTTGGTATGATCAAAGCTGACCAGGGGCGGGTGTGGGTGTCGCTGCAGGAGACTCGGCGCTGGAAGCCGCCAGCGCTTGGCTTGGTGGCCGTCGTTGGTCGAACGTTGATTATTTAAGGACAGGGCTGGCTTAATTAATATCATTGATTCGGACTACGCTTGAGAGCGAGGGCCAATCATGGGTCCAAACAGAAATCCTCCCTGCCACACAAATGACGTCGAGAGTGAGACAGAAACAAGGTACACAATACTTTGGAGAAGACCAAAGATTTGAATTTGATAGGAATGCATAAAGTAAGACAGTTCATATCATGTACTTTAAACACTGCATCTGACAAGTAAATCACTAATTTGGCTCAGAATGTGATGATGAATAAGGAATGATGGTTATTTGTGGTTAAAATTAGGCCAAGGTTGGGGCATGAGATAATGAATAAGATTCTGTAGCCCGAGCTCAACCTGCTGCTGGGGTCTGGTTGGTAAATGTTTTTTATACTGGAATCTCTCACTTGAAGCAAATGCCAGTTACGAGTGTTTGTGAAAGAACTGTGGCATGAATTCTTGGCACAGTTTAGGATTTTAGAAGTTTAGGCCTCACTCTTTGGATCTTTTTATTCTTAAAGGGTTAATCAACAAATTGCAAAAAACAGTTTTCATACTTACTCTCTGTGTGGGTTTAGTTCATGCAGATAGTTTTGTTTTTATTTAATTAGGTTGTTTCTGAATATCGATCTCTTGAGATTTCTGCAAATACCATCCGGAGGGTAAATGGAATTTTGTTTTTTGTGTTTCAAACATTGAAGAAATATAGCTTAGTTGGCACATCATTATATTTTGTTCACTGACACGCACTTTGTGGCAATATTGCCCACTAACTAAAAAAAGGTAATAACCGTACCGCACTGACAAGTATAACATCAAGGAGAACCATCCAAATGATGCAAAAAGGTAGCAGTGTACTATTTTTTTTTTTTTGACCATCAAATAACAATCTGAATCTTCCGTAGCACACAGATACGGATGGACCCGCCAAGTCCCTTTGGGAAGAGAAAGGAGAAGAAGAAAAGGTTGGGGAGGGCATAGGGAATGTGATAGCGGAAAAAGGAGAAAGAGGGGGTATTCATGGGAATGCCGGAAAAAAATAATTTATATCTGCTCCTGAAACTCCACTAATAGCTTATATGAATGCATTTTTCATCGCTCTGTTATTTGTATATTCTGGAGTTTGTGTGATCGAGACATAAACAGCACTAATTTTCCTGTTGAGTGACACTGCAACACAACGAGGATGATGTAAGTAAAAGTGCGCCAGTCAAACCAGTAACAAAAAACAATGTGAAGCATGATGGAAATATGAGATTTGTTTGTGTGGTAGTGAGACATTTGTCTTCCTCAATCGCTCCACGACATCTGATGATTTTCTCTCTGGCAATTTTCTTTCCAGTGAAGAGCAAGATTGTGGGATGTTTTAAGTGAGCTCTTCATAGTTATTCAGCTTTATTGCACATACTGGTGTGGTTAGAAAAATTGATACCCATTTGACTGGCACTCCGCTCGCACAAGGTCTGTTCAGTTGTGACCTAGTAGGAATGAATTTCGTGAAGAGTTTGTACCCAGTTATTTGATTGTGAGGAGCGGCTAGACGATCAATTATGAGGTGTTAAGCAGTAGTGGAGTTCGACAGGTTAGAGCAAGTAGTCAGGTCAATATCCTAGAACCTCAGCTTTGTTAGATATTGTCGGATTTAGTAGTAGCGGGTCTCAGTGTTATAATCTCTTGACGCGCCCGAAAGCCGTTATATGCTTCAAATAACTAATTAAACCAAATCCTATCAGAAAATGATGTGGCAGCTACTTGAACTTAAATAGTACTCCAGCATCTGGCTTGATCGGCATTTGATGTGGTCATAGCCATGTAATACACGGGAGAGATGTCGCAGGCTGGGCAGGAACAGGACTGGATAGTAGAGTTAATGATGTGTCCAGACGGGTAAAATTGGTCTAGCAGCATATCGGCAGCGGCGACACAAGCCAACCCTCCTATGCTAAGCAGACGTCAACTAATTAAATCACGCTATGGTTTAGGTGTAGGAAAGAATCAACTATCGCAGGAATGATTATCGGTATTTTTATATAGCATCCTCTCCATTACGCGCACTCTCTCAATTCTCACCTCATACAAGGCAATACTGTTACTTCCTGTCTTTTAAGTCTCTCACTTACATGAACAAATGGCTGTGTTAGTGTGCCACTCTCTTTACATCCATTGTTAGTTGAAAACGCACACCAGGTCTTCCGAAATACAGTATCAGATTTCACACAAGAATTTACCTAGGTTCGGCTTTATTTTAATTTATATGATGATAATTTTAATTTTATATCAAATCTCAACTACTTTAGCCTTTGATATGATTGTCTAGACTTATGTTATCATTTTCATACTCCCCATCTAACTGACCCTTATTATCCCTGTCTGTTAGGGTCTATCGTGGAGTCATTTTTTGCCAGTTTTTTTCATAGATATCAATCTAAATCAGAACAATCATAGCTGTTTTGTATTAATTTGGATTCTGTATGTTTGCTGCAAATCGTAGGAATATTTTGTGTCTAGTGGTTTTTGATTTTTGCCATGATTAATACTATATGTCCTGTCTAAATGTCCACTAGTAGTGTCTTAGGTTAGCGCATGATATGATACAAAATAGCCCCTAGGAGATATAATAGTTTGGTACTGATATGAGCAATGAATTGTTTTTGATTGATTTTTTT
>NW_023339740.1:2661976-2671411 GCF_004916995.1 Morone saxatilis | reverse complement strand
AACAGGGGATATCGAGGCTTCCAGCGGACTGGCTTCAATTAATTAATACATATAATGTATTTAATAGTTTATTCTATAACTATACTGTTTTCCAAAGGTTCGGGAACTTTTTTCATATCAACCAAGTTTCCTAAACATATTTAATTGCCCCTTTCTACATAATCAGTATTATTTTGAACCATGAACTTAAAGCATTAGTAAATTTTATACAATTTAATGAAGGCCCCTTTATGAAGATGCTTATTAGCGATGGTGGACAATGTTTGTATCACATGGGCAACGGCGCGTAGGGGCTAAGCTTAAAAAGGGTAGGTAAAATGCATCAAATTAAAGAACTATATTTCAATAGACTATGATAATCTATAAACAACTTATATAATAATATATAATATTATGATAATATTATATATATATAATTTAAATAATAAGTTAAATATAAGTTTATTTAATTATTATTATATTATTGTTGTTGTTTATTATATTTGTGTGTTTGGAACATTTTATATAAATTTATTATTTATTAAATGTATAACAATGTTATAACGTAGATAGTTACAGCATGTTTTTTTGAATATGCAGGTTTTTCCAATTCTGTGTCTTTTCTTCGCTAATGGTGTTGCCTTGCATATTAACCGTGACCAATGTTATCAGCCAGTGCCTGTGAGTATCAGTCCGATAATGTTGTGATGCTCCTCAGAGTGACAGACCTTGGGTGTTTACTTTCTATCCGAGACTGTTTTTGGCCAGCGTGCCTTTTGAAAGCTTTTCCACTTCTATTGCAGGCAAAGGTTTAGCCGAGATATGGGTTGTGCCGATTTATTCCAGGGAAGTTAAGGACCTTTTCCTATTGCTCCAGCTTCTTAATTTGATAAGTATTCCTTCCTTGACATCATCTCCTCGCAATGGTTATTTAAGCCCCCTCTCGCCGCTTTCGATCCCTTTTGTCCCCCATTTTCCACAAAATATCTATTACATCCAAATCTTTTTATCGGTTGGTTTTGCATGGTGTTACCCAAATTTTGGTTAATGGCAGTACTGTGGCCTTCATTCGATGAGACGATTGAGCATAATTTTTGGGGCACAGTGTGGTTGGTTTGTAGCATACGTTTTGTCATTATTATAATTGGATGACTATAGACGTATGTACGAAGAAACATCCAGCGGCAGCTCCTCAACACTCCCACTGCTTACCACTTGGTAGGACACATCTGCTCATGACTAACCCTATGCACCGCAACCTCAACTCACGACTCTTCTTCTCCTGATTTGTGTCTCATAATGATATTATTTGATAAACAATATAAAAAGTAATCTCCTGTTAATTTCTCAAAGACGAGATGTTATGGTAACCCAAAGAAAAGTAATAAAAACATTTGCGTTTTGAACATGAACATTACGAATTTTGGGACCTTTTGATTATTAAGATCTCTTACAGAGTTCCTGTTTGATATTATTTCATCAGTTCCAATTGCATACCAAGAACAACCTTTAATGAGGAACTGAGTCAGTAATGACTGCCAGTTCCAACTAGAAACTGTTGGAACTGTAAGGAACCAAAAACTGGAGAACTGAAAAAAAAACGGCATTGTTTTTCTGCAACCAATAAACCTTAATGCACCCTCCTGTGTATGAAGGCATGTTACCAGTCCTATCTATAAATCAACCTGTCCCTGGATTCTGTACTAACGCCAAAACGGTTACTAATGTCCCTGTTAGGTAATGTCCTTGATTGTTTTTATATTTTAAGTATAAGGGCTGGGTATCCAAAACCTTTTATTGAGTAACTGGCGAAAATGTGTCGATAGTTATCAAAGGTTGGATTTGAATGCCTTGATCTTGATTTTTTAGTTCTTCTTTCCTTCCTCTTTTAGTTCTTTATTCTTTCAATCTACATCTAACAAAACCATTACATTAACAAACTTATTACGTTATTTTATTTTTGTTTTGGTTTTTGGTAAACCAAAAATATCAAAAATTTCCTTAATCCCGTCTAATAAAAGGCAACGGAAAATATGAAAATGATACCACAGCCCTTATTGGTGGTAGTGAAGAGACTTGAACAAAAGCACAAAACTGGCATATCTGTGAATTTTATGGTTAACCTAAAGAAACCCAAAAGCGAGTCGTAATCTGGATACTGTGTCCTGGAAGGTATAAACGCCTTAAATTCCACAGCTCTGTGGACAAGGCGTTTTGCTGCCTTAATTTTTGGTTGACCCAATCATAATGACTTTTTTGTAAGATTTTGCTTTTTCCTTTGTCACCCCGTTTTTACAATTGGGAGTCCCTGCAAACAGCACCGTAAATCTACTGCCGTTCCCTGTTTCTGAACTTCCTTGCCCAGCTCGGATCCTGCCTCGTGCAGCTTGACACAGCTTCTGTCCAAAAATAGATCAGGCCCCAATATTTTAAACATCTGGTGGAATCACAAGCTTTGTCTACAATGGCAGTGACCATTCCGACAGCGGCGGTGGCGGAACCCCCAGAATGCATCGAAAGTCATTCCACATTGAATCCAGCCCGAAAATCTCATCAGAATTTGTAGTAACACAAATGTCTAAAATTACAGCCTTGGAACATAAACCTTAGTCCAGAAGTATGTAATGTGGTTCAATCCCAATCCAGTTTTTAGTGGGTCTTTAACAAGCACTACTTTTCGAACCCTTTGGCGGGATTAACGCTAAGTTCAACAGAAAGGCTTGCGGCCTAGTCGTGGCTAAAAAGATGCAAGAAAAGGGCAGAATTGGCAAGAAATGTTTTGTTAGACACAGTTTACGCTGAACAAATTAGCCTACCTGCTATCAAGTGGCTACATGGTGGTAACCTGTGCTGTTAAAAATTTAAAGTAGTCCGTTAGTTTTACCATTGCTAACAAATTAATCATGGTTTAAACGGGTTCAAATTGTAATGGCAAATGCTGTAAATAGGATATTAGAGTAACTATTAAGTGTAGTCGTTGCTACTTTGTTGCTGTGCACCTCTGTCCGTCTGTCTCTCTTGTCTCTCTCTCCTCTTCTGTCCTCCTCTCTCTCCTCTACACCCCAACTGGTTCGAGGCAGACCGACCCACCCCACCTAGAGGCCGAAGGGTCTGTCCCCTAGGGTTTCTTGTCTGTTAAAGGCAGTTTTTCCTTTGACCCTGTGCCAAGTGCTTGCCTCCATGTGGTACTTTGTTGGGTCTTCTGTAATAATGGTTAAAGGAGTTCGGTCCCTAGACCTGCTTCCTATTTGAAAGTGTCGTCCTGCGATAACTTCTGTTATGAATTGGTGCTATACAAATAAAATTGAATTAAATTGAATTGAATAGAGTATTTTAGAATACGGATAGTAAACCACAAAAACACGTTTTACCTTTTTAGAGAGACATCTTAAGAAACCCTGTACAACCGATGGCACTGAGTCATACAAACTAACTTTTGTGGAATAGCAGCTAACCTGGAAGTGACGTCAGGACTGTGGCTCTCGATAGGTAGTAAGGCAAGGTGAGATAATGTTTCCTGACACGTATTACAAATCACAATAGGCATATTTCTGTATAACATTATATTCTGCTGCAGAGAAACAAGGCACATTTTTAAAACAGTGTTTCAGTGGGTCATCTCCTTTCAGTAAACTCATTAACTGAACAGTTTGAAATGCTAAGGGAAAAATATCTTACATAGAGATAGAAAATAAATAAAAAAAATATTATATAAAAATAATCTCTTACAAAATATATTCTATCAACCAACATTAGGGGGATTTATGTCTGGAAGCTCGCGTTTGCTTCTGGTGGTGTCAACTTAGCTTGAACCGTCAATATGGCTGCTCAGTCACAAACTCCATAACTTTCCAGACAACTAGCAGCAAACTGTAGGGCAGAGGGAACAGAAACAAGTAGAAAACAATACTATCATACCAAGCCCAGGATCAGTAGTTTAATATTCTTCTGCGAGGCTTAATGCACATAGGCTGCATGGTCCCAAATATGTCATTCAGTCGAGTTCAGTTTGTGTCGTTTCAGTTTTCAGCTCCAGTGTGTGAGTTGTCTTGTTAAAGAAAAAGAACATTTCTCTTTGCGTAAGTGCACTTGAATATTTGTTTACTAAAATGCCTACACCAACTTAAGACCTTACCAGATTTAGTCAACAGTGAGTTTTCAAAATCATCAGTAGTTTTCTCATTGAATAAATTATTAGTCTAGAAAATAAATCACTGTTTGGAGGTGAGTCGTGCCAGTAGACCAGTATGGCCTGCAGAGTCAAGCCTGGGGCATGAAATGGCATTCAAATTAAAAAATAAAAATACAATTTCTAAGCCCATAGGTTGCGTCCAGTGTTATGGCAGATGTCCATTGGCATCAGTATAATCAACACACGTTGCAGAAACCGGTTGTCGTGATTGTTGTAATACCAGCAAGGTAGTTGCTCCGCAGCCAGTCTTTTTCTGAAATATATTAACAACGCACACACGTGCACACACACACACGCGCAGTCCGGTCTAGCTGTGCGTCTTAATACATGTCCAATAAATATTTCTATTTACAAGTATACACCTCTGTCCTCTCACTGCAGGTGTTGCATTTGACGTAGCAGCACCACAGGAACTTGCAGTTGCACTGCCAAACGCGTGAGTATTGGTGCGTGTTATATCCTCGACCACAACACATCAGGTCACAGCTGTTGGGCTGCTGAGCCGTTTTGTTGCACAGGCGACCTTGTGTTCCCATGCTGCCGGTCAAAGGGTCGGCCTCGCAGTAGTTGGGCGACCTCTCGATGTAGACCAGCTCCGTGTCCATGGGCTTGCGGTAGGAGTGGGGTTTCTTGATCTTTAGGAAGGTAGGGCGCTTGTTGCGGCTGGCTCGCACCGGCTCCACGTGCACGGCCTGGTCGTATTTGTCCTTGAGCATGTATCCCAGCTGACGGAACTTGGGGAGCGTCGTCCAGCATGTCTTGGTTGTGCAGGATCCCGACACGCCGTGACACTTGCACTCCAGGCGCATGCCCTTCTCCAGGACCTACAACATGATGAAGATGAAAATGTTAAGATGAAGACAGGGTTTCAAAGTCTCAAACTGAAAAGTGTGTTACAACTGCCCACCTAAAACCCATTTAATTGCGTTAGCTCTAAGGTATCTTCCACTGTAAAAAGATAAAAGTTAGGAGGATTACACACTATTTCTTACAGTTTGTTTGTTGCTGTCTTTCCATAATGAGCAGGTGAGAAACATATGAGTTCACAGAAATACTCGTCTCAAAGATATTGCATGAATAGTTCAACAGGTTGAGACAAAAGTTTTCTAGCATTCCAAATGAATGTAAGCATTCCAGAGATCTCAGAGCGGCTACAGTATGTCACCCTATGGCTAGTAGCTATGTACGTGCCATTCTTTTCACAAGACAGGTTGAGCCTCAAAACACACTGATGGAAGAAACATACATTGAGCATGGAAACTTAATAAATTCATGCCTGCTATTCACTGTCATAAACAATAAAACATTTTTAAAGCCTCTGACATTTTGGTACCCTACATTCACATTACAGGCATTTTATTTCCTATAGCTCAAATATTAAACGCAGCCACGTATGGGAGCTATAGATACAGCATCCAACAGAAAAATAACAAATATGAATGTGATAAATACAGTCTGAAAGGAAAGGGGGGGGAGAGAGAGAGGGGAGGACATGCAGCAAAGGGCCACAGGTTGGAGTCGAACCTATGGCCGCTGCAGTAAGGACCTAGCCTTGGTACATGGGGCACCAGCTCTACCAGGTAGGCTACCAGGCCGACTCTGAACCTGAATTTTCAACAGATTATCCGTCTCATTTACTACCGTCAGGATATACAGTATAGTTTCAGTGACAAAAAGTTATTTTTATATAAAAACTAAAATACAGTTATCACTGTTGTTTTCAGTAGCAGTCTTTTGAGAAAAGCACAGCTCAATAAATGTTTCCAGTCAATGAAAAAGGTGGAGAATCAAGTGAAGTCCCTGTAAGTCAGTTCAACAATCTGCAAATGGTATTTTTAACAGCTGATTTTTTTTGCCACACTTTTGCATTATTGTTTTTTAACCTGGTTTTAATAATTCAAGTTACCAGATAAACTGAATATTGCAGGTCAAAGTTGAATGCATCTTTTGTCCGCTGCCTCTACACAGCAGTCTGGTTTGTGTTTCATGGATCTACGGTCTCTTGAGCAGCTGCTTTACTACGGACAATAATGGATAAACCGCAAAACTTCTCTTCGTCTGTGGTTTGAATGAAATGAATCTGTAAAGGTGATGAATTCAGACTGCTGGGATAATTTACGAGTTCCTGCATTGACTAAAGAGACAGTTTGGTCTGTCACCACGTCGAGGCATTTACAGACTGGCAGCGCTGAAAGGCCTTTTCAGGGTTAGAGTGGAACCTTTCGGCATGTTTGGCAAAGCAGCTGGGGTATTCTCTGTGTGCCTCGGGCTGAATGACATCAGCTTACCCTCCTTCCTCCTCACTGAGTGGGAACCCTCGCTGGCATTAGAGAAGCCTCACCCTGCTTTTTAATTATTCCACTCTGATGTGGCCTCAGACTTTCTGGAGTCTCGTGGGGTAATTGTCAAAAGCCTTGGATGCATACAGCTTAGGGTGGTCATGCCCCCGAGACCTGACAAACATGGAATTCAAGGAGTTCAGTGAAGTGAACTGCCAACGAAGCTGCCATTGTTTGTCTAACAGAACCCCTGTAAGCCTCCCGTGGCACCTTTTACACTATTGTTTATTCTTCTCAAGAAATTTGAAGGCTGGCACTCAAAACACACACTGACATCATCTTCAATTTAACATGAAAGCCTTACTACAATAATTACAGAGGTACCAGTTTTGTAAGTGTATATTAAGAGATTCACACACTGTATCAGATTCTGACTGATGCCAGACCTCAAGTATGAAGCCTAGTCCGGAGATGAAAGTACTCCTCTTTCCTCCTGAATCAACCTGTCACTGTGACACTGAGATGAAATCTATCTAAGCAAATTCACTTCTCAGCTTCTCAGTTTATACACCCTCTAAATACACATTTTCATGTATATTTCTCTAATAAAAAGTTGTGCATATTAGGGAATTTCCACAAAGAGAAACAACTGAAGATATATTTGGCGCTCAAACACATATCTGAAACATGTGGCGCTACAATGGTTGTATTTTTAGAACTAGCATTAAAATCACAGTTCACAGAGCATCAGCTTGTACAGAATGTATTCTAAAACCACAGTGGGTGAACAGACATGCTCTCATATCTATGTAATGACACGAATGGCCCTACAGGGTTCAATGTGTTTTTAGAGGTCTTCCTCAGACTTCCACTGATGTGCCTGCTGTAGCTTTTACAATAAATTGCTTTCTTGTGGGGCCACATTGTGTACAGTCCTGTAGTTTCTATTGATCTGTCATTTGGCTCCCTATGTCTGTCCACTGGTAAACAACATCAGCGTCTGGCTAATGCACTCTCATGTGGTCAAGGGTCCGCCTCACTGGGCATCTTGTTACCTCTTCACTTTACATTATTTGTGTTCTCTAAATGACTTTAGGATCTGACCACACTTTGTACTTATTGGCTTTCTAACCATTCATGAAAACTCTGACTGCAGCCAATCAACTAACCATGTTGAGCCAAACTTGCATTTATACAGACTAAAGCAGAGCTGAATGATATGATCTAAACTGCATATCATTGTAAATTAACCAATGTGCCTCAATTCATTTACAATAAACGTAATTTATTGATTAAATAACCAAATATTCTGGAAATATAATCTGTTGTCCTGGGAATTTTTTTTCTCACTCACCTAAACCTCAGTATTAACAGATGCGAGAGTGACTTGCAGCCATCTTTTCAGCATCAAGTCACATTTTTCCGTAGCCGTTAAGGTAATTCTCAGAAAAGCGCAGTGGAAATGGTGTAAACGGTCATATCGGCAATGATCACATTTGTTTCTGTGGTTGATAAATACCTGCACAGCAATGCTAATTGTACAAGCAACAAACACTTTCACTTCATGGAAGATTCATTTTCTTTTCTACTTCATTTGAACTAGAGGATTGAGAGGAGAACTGTAGTACTGGCTACCGTTCATGACTCATGTGCTATCCTGATGATTGCTTAAAAAGAGTGGAAACCCTGGTGTCTGGTTAGTAATTTAACAAATACCGTTTCAGTTTCTATCAACTTAACTGTATCCCTGTTGTAGCTCTATTCCACTGGAGCATCAGACACTAAATATACTCAAATTCTTTACAGAGGTTCTTAAAGTCAGCTGTTCAACGCCAACCACCAACACCATCATTTCTAGACAGCACAGAGTCGCCTGCCTTGGTGGCTCAGCCCTGAACTGAACACTCCGGCATGGCTGTAAGTGTGAATGTGTTTGCCTAAATATGTGTCAGCCAGGGATGCACTGATCTGATATTCTGGATCTGGTGTCAGCCAATCCACATGAAGAACAGTTCCTTTGTCAGTGTCATTATAAAATCTGCAGCCAGTTACATTCATTCAGTCCTGGCATGCTGCCAGCTCGGTTTTTAGTGCCACAGCAACCCCTGGTCTTATGTTACCTTACATAAACCTGATCCCAGGCCTCCCATGCAGTCAGGTTTACAGATTTAAACTTGGAAAAAAGACCACTCTGGTATTAGATTGGTACTCTGTATCAGTAGATACTCTGAGCTGAGTGGAGAAAAGGCTGATCTATGCATCCCTAGAGTCCACCCTGTGAATCATGGCCAGTGCACGCTGGGATAGCTCTTGCAAACGCAACAGTGGGTAAAGCAGTGCATAAAGAACACACATGTAGACATTCCCTGACTAGTCTACACTGTAGAGTTATTTTAACTCAAAAGAATTGTTGAAACAGATTACATTGGAATTTTAAGTAACACAAACTTTTTTTAAGTTAAGAACATTTTTGATTAAACAGCTTTTTTTAGTATATTAGTAAATGTATATGTAGTAATATTTGTGTTTTTTTATTAGGCCTTCTGTGTTTCTTGATTTCTCACTCTATAGTTTTGTTACACGTTAGTTCATGCCATCATGTTATCTAGTCATCTATTCATTCATAGTTGTGTCATCTCTCCTCCCTTGTTAGTAATTGGATGTTTTTTCTCATAGTTGAACAGATAATTCTGCTGAGTTCATTTCACTTCTACATATACTTATTGTGGTTTCTTAGTATCGTTGCTCTAAGCATATTCTATCGACATGCAGCGGGAGGAGCCGGGTATCGAGCTAACAACCTTCCAATTAGTGTACGACCCGCTCTACCTTTGAGCCTAATGTGACACTGACTTGTGTGTTCCAGAAACATTCCTGATTAAGTACTTTTTACTCGGTATTTTGTTCTTACAGAAAAAATAAAAATTACAAAATTAAGTCAGTGTCACTTAAAATGACTAAAGCTACTTGATCAGAATGTTTTTT
>NW_023339740.1:2641426-2661876 GCF_004916995.1 Morone saxatilis | reverse complement strand
AATTTTTTGGGTTTGAAGGGGTGCCAAAAAAAGGGGCTTATTTTTTGGCCCAAGGGGGGTATTTGTTTTTTTGAAAAGGGGGGGAGGGCTTTGAACCCCCCACTTTTTTGCCCTGGGGAAAAAAAAAAATAAAGTGAAAAACATTCCTGTTTTTTTTTTGGGTCCCCAAGGGGGCCACAAAAATTTTTTTTTGTTGATTAAAAAAAAAAATGTTCCTTTTTTTTTCCTTCTTAATCCGGGCAAAAAAAAAGGGGCAGTTAAAAAGGGGGGAAAGGGCCCCAAAAGGGGCGTTTTCCCCACCCCTTTATTTTTTTTTTTTGCTTATCAAATCGGGGGGCTGGCTTTTTTGGGGTTTCGGGGCCCCATTTTTTTTGGGGCAAAGGGTTCCAAACCCGCCGGGTGCCTTTTGCCCAAAACTCCCCCAGGGGGAAAGCCTGGAAGCCGGGGGGGGCTGGTTTGGGGGGGGGGGGCTTTGCGAAAACAAGGGAAAAGGAAAAAAAAAAAAAACAAAGGGGGTTTTTCCTAACAAAAAAAAAAAAAACCCACAGGGATGGGAGGGGGGGCTGGGGGAAAAGTTTGGGGGCGGGGCTTTTTTGCTCTTGGCCGGGGGGGGAAAAACGGTTTTTCCCACTTTTACGGGCCTTTTTTTTGGGGGGCTTCCTTTTTCTAGGGGGTTTGTTTTTGTTGGACCCGGCCGGCGGGGTGGGGGAAACGAAAAATTCCAAAGGGGCAGAAAAAAATTGCCCAGGGACCCCTTCCCATTTTTTTTGGGGGGGGGGAATCTTTAACAAAACACAAAAAAAACAAAATTTTTTTGAAAAAAAAAAAAGTGGGGGGGAAACGGGGGCAAGGTTACGGGTTTTGGTCTTCTTCTTGCAGTTCTAACTTTTTTGGAAAATTCATTTTCCCTGAAAAAAAACCATTTTTTTTTTTTCCAAAAAAAAATAAAATTCAAAAAAAAAGGGGGCAAAAAAGGGGGAGGATGGGAAAAAAAAAAAAAAAAAATCCCGGACCCAATTTGTTAAAAAAAAAAAAAACCCAAGATTAAGGTTTTTTTCCCCAATTTTTTTTTAAAGGCTCAAAATCTTTTCTTTTTTGAAAAAAAAAAAAACTGATTTTTTTTTTAAAACCAAATTTTAAAAACGGGGGTTTTTTAAACAAAACCCAAAAAAAAAAAAAAAAAAAACCTCAAGTTTTTTGGTTAAAAAGTAAAAAAAAAAAAACTTTATTTTTTTTTAAAAAAAAAAAAAAAAAAAACCCAAAAAAAGTTTTAGGGGGGGGGGTTCAGGGTTTTTTAATTTTTTAAGGTTTTGGGGGGGGTGGGGGGGGGGGGAACCCCCACTTTTGGAAACTTTTTTTTTAAAATTTTTGGGGTAAAAATTTTTTTTAATTTTTTTTTCTGTTTTAAAAAAGAAAAAACAAAAAAATTTTTTTACCGGAGGTTTTTTAAGAGAGAAAAGGTTAATTTAAATTTCAAAGGGGGAAAATTTGTTTTTTGGGGGGGAAAATAAAAACCCAACCCGCCCACAAAAAAAAAAAGGGGGGTCAGAGTTTTGGTCCCCCCAAATTTAAGGGGCTCCCCATTTCCAAAAAAAAAAAGGTACAGAAAAAGCGGGGGGGTTTTCGTTTAACCCCACTTTTTAATTTTTGGGGGGGAAAAGGGGGTTTTGGTTTTAAAAGGCCCTTTCCCGGATAAAACCGGGCCTCCTTTTCCCCCCCGCTTTGGCATGTCGGAAAAAGTAATTTCCCTTTTTGAAAAAAGGAAAAGAAAATTTACCCTTTGGGAAAAAAACCCCCCAAAAAAAAAAAATTTGGGTGGTTCAAGGTGTTGGAAAACATTGGAAATTTTTTGAAGGTTTTTTCCTTGGTTCCAATTGGGGAAAAAATTTTTTTTTTTTTGGGGCCCCCATTTCCCACTTCTTTTTGGGAGGAAATTTTGGTTTGGTTTGTTTGGGAAAAAAAAGTCTGTGGGGGGGGAATGTTGGGGGCCATTTTTGTAGGGTTTGGGTTTTTAAAACGCTTTGAGTTTTGGTTGGGGGAAAAAAGGGGGGAACTAGGGGGGGAAAAGGGGCGCCGTTTTTATTTAACAAAAAAGTTTTTACCCCAAAAGTCTTCATTTTTTAAACCCCCCAATTTTTATTTAATTTTAACTAAAAAAAAAAAAAAATGCTTTTGTTTAATCAAAAAAATGTTCTTTTTAAACTTAAAAAAAAAGGTTTTTGTGTTTACTTAAAACAAATTTTTCCAAAATTGGTAAATTTTTTCTTTGTTTTTAAAAACCCAAAAAATTTCCTTTTTTTTTTTGGGGGAAAGGGTTTTAAAAAAAAAATTTTTTTTAAACTCCTTAACACAAGGTGTTTTAAGGGGGACTTTTTTAGTTTCAAAAGGGGAAAAAATTTGGGGGTCTACCATGTTTTTGTTTTCTTTTATTTTGGCCCCAAAAAAACTTTTGGGCTTTTAAAACCCCCACCTTTTTGTTTTGCGTTTTGCAAAGAAAAGCGTTTAAAAATTTTTTTTCCCAGCGTTGCCACTGGCCCCCGATTTGAAATTTCCACCAAGGGGTGGGGGGGGAACCTTTCTTAGGGGAATTTTTGGGCATTTTTAAGAATCCAAGGCTTTTTTTTCTCCCAACTTTTTTTCAAAAAAAAAAGCCTTCCAAGGGAGTATTCTACCTTGGATTTTAACAAAAAAAGGAGTAAACAACCAAAAAAAAATCCTTTAAAAATTTAAAACCCAAAAAAAAAAAAAAGAGTTTGGTCTTTTTTTTTTCCGGGAAAGGGTTTTTTTAAAAAAACTCTTGTAAAAAAAAAAAAAAAAAAAACCTGGGACCCTTTTTGCCATTGGGGGGGGGGAGGGGCCCTTGGGCGGATCCAGGGGGTTTATTTGTAAAAGGGGTAAAAAACATTTTAAAAAAAAAAAAGGGGGGAACCAGGGGTTTTTGCTTGTTTTGGCACTTTTAAAAAAAAAAAACGGAGCCTTTTTTTTGGGGGGCAAAGCATTATTGGCCCCAAGGTGAACTTTGAAATGAAAATGGTAAAAAACTGGGGCTGGCAAAGGGAATTTTTTTATTTAAAAAAATGGGACCCCCATTTGGGACCCAAAAAAAGGGAACTGTTTTTCTTCCATTTGGTTGGAAAAAATTTTGGGCTGGGGAAACCAACCCAGAATTTTCCAAAAAAATAAAAAAAAATCAAGGAATTCCCAAAAGGTTTTGGGCCAAAAAATTTTCCCTTTTGGGGCTTTAAAAAACAAACCATTTATTTTTAAGGGGGGCCAAAAAAAAAACCCCAACATTTTTTTCACCCACTTTTTGACAAAAAAAAGGCCATTTTTTTGGCCGGGGGGGGGGGGGAAAAGTTTTGTTTTTTCAAGGTTTCACAGGGGGCCTGGGGAGCCCAACCAAGGGGCAAAGGCGGGGACCTCTGTTTTTGGCATTGTTCTAAAGAAAACAAAATTGGGGATTAGGGTGGTTTTTGGTTGGGTTGGGCCCCGGGTTTTTTTTTTTTTTGGGGGGAAAAAAAAACCAGGCTTTAAACTTTTTAAAAAAAAAAAAGGGGAAAAAAAAAAAAAAACCCTCTGGGTTTAAAAAGGAAAAAAAATTTTTTGAGTGTTAATTATTTTTTTTTTTAGTGTTTTTTTAAAAAATTTTTTCCCCCTTTTCCTCTTTTCTTTTTTTTTCCCCCCTCCTTTCCCTTTCGGGTTTGGGGTTGTTTTTGTTGAGGAAGAAGTTTTTTTTTTTCAGACACTAAAAAAAAATATACTTTCAAAAAAAAATTTTTCTTTTTTACAAAAAAAAGGGGAAGGGTTTCTTAAAAAGGGGGGGTTCAGCTGTTCAACGGCCAACCCCCACAAAAAACCCCAACCATCATTTTCTTTTTTTCTTAGGACAAGCACCCAAACAAAGGGGAAAGTTCCGCCTTTTTGCCTTTTGGGGGGTGGGGTTTCAAGCCCTGAAACACTTTTGGGGGAAACACCTCCCGCAAATTTTGGGCTTGTTAAAAAAAGGGGTTTGTTTTTTTTGGGGAATTTTTGGGTGGGTTTTTTGGGGGCCTTTTAAAATTAATTTTTTTTTTGTTTGTCAAAAAAAAAAAGCCAAAGGGGAATTGGGCAACTTTTTTGAAAAATCCTGATTTTAATTTTTTCCTGGGATCCTGTTGGGGGGGGTCCCCCCAAAAAAAAAAAAAAGCCCCAATTTTTTTTCCCCCCAAAACAAAAATTTTTGGAAAGGAAAAACAAAGTTTTCCCCCCCTTTTTGGTCAGTTTGGTTCATTTTATAAAAAATCTTTGGGCAGGGGCCCAAAAAAAAAGGGGTTTACCCAAATTTTCCAATTTTCAGTTTCCCTTTTTTTTTTTTTTTTGGCATTTTTTTTTGGCTGCCAAAGCTCGGGGTTTTTTTTAAGTTTTGCCACCCAGGGGCAAAAAAAAAAACCCCCCTGGGGGTTTCTTATGTTTTACCTTAACAATTAAAACCCTTGAATTTTCCCAAAGGGGGGGGGGGGGGGCCTTCCCAAAATGCAGGGGGTCCAAAAGGTTTAACCAGAATTTTTAAAAAACTTCGGGAAAAAAAAAAAAAAGGGGACCCCCCACCTTTTTTCTGGTTTAAATTTAAAAGAATTTGGTTTTTACCCCCTCTGTAAAAATTCCCAGTAAAGATTACTCTTGAGCGGCTTTTGGGAGTGGGGAGAAAAACAAAAAAAAAAAGGGGGGGGGGCTGAAAAAAAAATCTATGGGGGCCATTCCCCCTTAGGAGGGGTTTTTCCCCCAAACCTTTGTCGGGGGGAAAATTCCAATGGGGGGGGGGGGGGGGCCAAAAGTTTTTTGGGCACGGGGGCTTTGGGGGATAAAAAAAAATCTTCCCTTTGCAAAAAACGGGGAACCAGTTGGGTAAAAAAAAAAAAAAAAAAGCAAAAGTGGAATAAAAAGAAAACCCCAACACATTGGTAAGAACATTCCCCTTTGGGACTAAGTCCTTTTTTTTTTTTTTTACCCCCCCCCCACTTGTTAGGGGGGGGAAAAAAGTTAATTTTTTTTTTAAAAAAAAAACTCAAAAGGGGGGGGAAAATTGTTTTGGAAAAAAAAAAACCCAGGGAAATTTTACAAAAAATTTGGGGGGGAATTTTTAAAAAGGGTCTTAACCACCAAAAAAAAATTTTTTTTTTTTAAAAAGGTTTAAGGGGGAAAAAACCCATTTTTTGGATTTTTAAAAAAAAAAAACCCAAGCTTTTTAGTTTAAAAAAAATTTAATTTTAAAAATTGTTTGTAAAAAAATAAAGGGGACCTGGTTTACCTTTTTTTGTAATTTTTTTTTTTAAGCCGGGCCTTTCTTTAAAAGGTCTCCGGGGGACCCAACTTTCAAAAAGCGTTTTACCCCCACTAACCATTTCTGCACAATTTTTTCACAAACTTTTTTTCCAACCAAACATTTCAACTTTTTTCAAGGTGATTTTGGCAAAAAAATTTTTTTTTCCCTTGGGGAAAAAACAGAAAAAAAAAAAAAAAACATCAAATTCAATTTTCACCCAAACTTTTTTTGGGGGGGACACAAAATTTGGGGTTCAGTATCTTGCTCACAGGATACTTCGACATTGCAGCGGGGGAGCCGGGTATCGGAGCTAACACCTTCCAATTAGTGTCACGACCCGCTCACTTTGAGTCCTAATTGCACTGACTTGTGTGTTCCAAGGAAACCATTCCTGATTAACGTACTTTTACTCGGTATTTTTGTTTTACAGAAAAAATAAAAATTACAAATTAAGTCAGTGTCACTTAAAATTACTGAACCTACTTGGTTTAAGAATAGTTTTTACTTACAAAACTGAGTTGGTTTTACTTTAATGTAATCAGTTTCAAAAGAATTTTGAGCTAAATGAACTTATCTGGTTTTACATTGTCGATTTTCATCCTCTTGCTGATTATTTTTGGATGGGTTCAGATGAATTCAAAAGTTAGACTGCAGAAGAAGACAAACGTACCTTGCGTCCCACTTCATTGTTGTGTAGATTCATGAGGGTCCTGGCATTCTGCTTGATCTCCCGCGCGTCCACAAACACCTTAGAGAAGCCCAGGCCGTAGTGAACGTCCGCAGAGCAGCCGCCCCACTTCCAGCCCTCCTCCTGGTTGTAGAAACCCTGTTTCTCCTTGTCGCAGCCACAGCCGCTCAGGCTCCCCTGGGTGCAGGCCGCGGTGACTGCATGGGCGACCCCAGCAGCGATGATAGCATAGGTGAACGCTGCCTCCTTACTGCCTGCGATAAAGAGGAAAAGACATTTTTAATCACAATTGCTGACAACAGGATTCACTATTTCAGGCAGTGTCAAGCCTCCTTACATACCTGGCATAGCTGCCTCAAACCAAATCATAAAATACACGACCCGAGCCAAGTCCCATTCATTAATCAAGCTCTTTTAAAAGAGATAAACTTCAGGATGACCTGAATCTTGCAGAATGGAAGTAAAGTAATTCTAGGGAAGCAGATCAGTTTTATTGTCTTTATCATGAGTTATGATCCAAGAACCTGAAGAATTCTGACTTATCTGTAAATCTTAGAGTATAATTTCACCAAATCACCAGTCAACAGTCAATCTGCTGCTATATTTGATCGGTAAAGATGTTTTTTGACATCATTCAGCGGGAGATAAAACATGAAATGTTTAGGCATAATTTTTGGCCTTTGTCCCAGTCGCCGTCATGCTGGGATCCATCCTGTGGAGGTGAGTCTGAGAGGCATGCAGAGCCTCCCTATGTGGATGGATTTCCAGTCCATAAATCAGAGTGCTTCAGGTCAACTGCGTTTTTTAATTAAAACAGGAGATAATTCCAGTTGGAGCACACGTGGAAAGCGTCCTGAAATGACCATAAGTTGAGAAATTGCTCCAATAAAGTTATCATCTTTAACGTTTACGCCGCCATGCAAACCTTTCCGACATTTAAGGTCACGGTTCTCCTTCAAACACTGAAATGTATGTGCAGCTGTGGAGATTTCCTGCCATGCACACGCCTGCTTTTTCTATTAAAAGGACAATCTTAAAGTGCAAAGTAGATGTCTAGTAGAAACGTCAAACACAAGCTTCCTGGCATTTAAATATGTAAACCAACTTATAGCCAGTACCCACCTACTTGAGAGTTACTTCAAGTAGCCAACTTGGTGGGTGGGGAGGATACTTGATCCTAATGCCAAAATACTGTACATTGCTGCATCACTGCCAACAGAAATCCCAAATTGATGTATTCTGTCAGTTATCAGTGTTCCAGTCTGCTGAAACAAAACAATGGATTCAGACAGACTCTACGCAGGGCAGCTGGACCCGAGCAGCGCCTGAGCCAACCTGCTCAGGCTGCTGGAACTCGGCCTGATTCTCATCTAGATTTGGGTAAAATGTGGATTCCTCAATGCTGAAATGAGCTTAAATCTGACAATATGCATTTTCCTTCCTTCCTGAAGCAGCGGTCTAAAATCATTCTACATAAAACATCCCCCTGCCAAAGCTGCAGGACCTGGAGGTAGATTTGTAAACCTAGAAGAAAGTACTTGTCTGAACTTGAAGCTTTTGGGGGGAAAGTATTTTATGAACATACATGAAGGTGGTTCAGCAGAGAGTGGATAAAGAGCATGTAGGTCTCTGTGTTACTAACTAAGAAATATAGAAACAGAAGGTGGAGGGAATGCACACACAGTGTGTATAAATGATCAGACAAAAGATGCCAATGTATCATCTTAACCGTTACAATTACAGATCAGGAAGCTTTACCGCTGTTTATACAGGCCTGCATCATTACAGGTAATAGATCTTTTAACAGCGTTTAAAGCTGCAGTAGGTAACTTAGGTGAAAATAGTGAAACTTTCACTATATCCTCTGACAGTAAGAACATGCACGACGATAATCTGGAAACAATCAGGTTCCTCTGGCTCCTCCTAGTGCTTCTATTAGCATTTGCAAGAATCCACCGGGCCTGAATGAAAACAACCAATCAGTCATGAAAGATAGTTTATTGTTAAATCTCATTCCCGGGGTGTTAAATACCAGTGCTTTGGGTCAAATACTGACGTTTTGGGTCCTAAATCATCAGTATTTGACAACCTGGGAATGAGACTCCATTATGAGACAATCAACTATCTTCCTTGGCTCTGATTGGTTGTTATCTTTAAGGCCCGGTGGATTCTTGCAATGCCATTAGGAGCACCTAGAGGAGCCAGAGGACACGCTGATTTAGTTACAGATCTCATGTTCTACTGTCAGGATATGGTGAAAGTTACAATGAATATGACCAAAAGTTAAATTACCTACTGTAGCTTTAACTGTTTGCATCAAATAATTAAGCTGGGCAGGAGGACTCGTTCAGACTGTACTTGTATTTGTTGCAGCTAATACTACAACCATCTCAGGCAGTATAATATAAGGCCGTCACGTACAATGCAGCAATCAGCCTGAATTAAAGGCTCAAGCAAGACGTGAGCTGTAATCCTTAATGACACTTGGCGTGAAAGATGACACCCAAGCTCTGCGTCTGTCTCTGGGATGACAGTTAAAGGACAAGACAGTGGAGCACCAGCCTGTTAAATATGATTCCCAGCTTATTTCCGCAGTCCCGTCTTTGGAGCAAGCGTCGCCTCGAGCCTTATTCCACACACAGAGAATCAAATCTGTGGCTTATGTTCCCACCAAGAGCAGAGGCAGAGAGTCCAAGCTTCAGACTTACAGATGTTTTGTAAAAGACAAAAAAACAACAACTAAAAAGTCAGAGGTCGAGTACCTCAGAGGAATGCATTTTTGGACAGTTTTTTGACAAACGATGGCAATTTTTGAAACTTTTTATGACTTCCTAAACACTTATGCTTGGACAGTGCAAACAGTAAAGATAACATACAACTTAATACATGAAGAAAACACGCTGTGTTGGCTATCTGTGTGCAAGCAACACACAATTATGGAGCGGCTGGTGTGCTATTATGCGGCAATTTCAAAATGAAACAGCTTATTTCTCAGTAATAACTATTTTATTAGTTAAAAACAATCTTGTGAGCACTGTAACTATGAAGATCAAGGCATGCTGACATGTTGCAACAATGTCTTTTGTGGCAGAAGACCTCAATGAAGTGGAGCATTTAGCAGCTTTCTTGCCTTTAAAATCTACAATAATAATAATATTTCTATAGTAAATTTGATTGATTGTTGATACTCAACTGCACTGTAATAGTATAGACCCCTATAGTAGTTTTAGTCTGCATACAGTGCATGTTATATGAGAATAAAGTGCAATCAAATGACTTTAAACCCATAACAGAACTCCATAAATAAAATAACACAATTAACATAAAACTGCCATGAAAACCCGTGGATTGGCACAAACTAAATTCTAAATTCTAAATTCAGTTAGTAAATATATATGTTTTCCTTGGTGCACAGATCTTTAAGATGAAATCAAAGTGCAACGTACCCACTCTGAGCTCTTTCCCGAACACGGTCCTCTCTCCCAGGGCCGAGCAGTTCCAGCGTCCGTGTCTGAACTGAAACTGACACTCATTGATCCCCATCTGAACTCCCTCTCCGATCACTATGATCGCGTCGGGTCGGCTCTGACAGATAGTCCGCTGTCGGGGGGCCAAGCCGGGGATTTTGTTGCAGATGATGCTCGCTCCCAGTGCAACCACCGACGACAGACCCCTGCGGTGAAGGCGGAAGGTTAAAATGTGGCATTTTCCTATGGAGGTTCTGCAGGTGTTTTCACAAGTGACCTTTCCGGGGAACGTGGACACTGCTCTGACTTATCACACATGTAATAACTGCATGTGGTCCGCTGACATTGTTACAGCAAAATGTATGTAAGGGTAATGAATTTAACTGGAGCCTGCTTCACTTACAGGGAACACACAGCCAGAAAAGACCCCCGTCCTCACTCTGAGGGGCCCTCATTTCTCTACAGCACTCATTATTATCATCAAATCTCCAATTTTCTTAAAATCAGACAGCTTTTTCCTGCTTTCTCTTGAAAATCACCTAAACCACCTGCGGGACATCCCGAAAACTCACCCGATTTTCAGATACACTACTCCAAGGCACAGGAAAAAATGGAAAATCCAGCGCCGTGTCTTCCTACTCATGGTGCTCAGCCCAGCCGGTGTGTTAGCGCTCTGCTGCTGCGACGACCAGCCTTATTCCTCCACCGAGTCCCGCGGGGAGTCCAGGTGCTCCGGGCTGCAGACGGGAATAAAGCTCCGAGGGACAAACCAAAGTTTGCGGG
Source organism: Morone saxatilis (assembly GCF_004916995.1). Lineage (NCBI taxonomy): Eukaryota > Metazoa > Chordata > Actinopteri > Moronidae > Morone > Morone saxatilis. Next base: position 2,651,636 of record NW_023339740.1, on the reverse strand, counting down.
AATACACTCGTCCTGATTTCATTTGGTAGGTGTCCGGTGGTGTGAGCCTGCAGAGCTGGAGCATTGGGGCTGTTGTTTTCAGGCAAAGCAGCTCGGCTCCTCAGTGATCAGTGTGTGTGTGTGTGTGTGTGTGTGTCTGTCTACCTTTTCTATCAGGGCGTGTTCTGCAGAGGATCTGCCTCTGAGCCGCTCACACACTCTCAGCTTGCAGGTACACGCTCAACTCATCTGTCCTTTCTATGTGACACACACAGCTGCTGCTGCTGACCCGGGTACAGCCGAGACCAGGAGCCGCTCAGACCTTCAGCTCTGCGCTCACACACACTCCGTCCTCTCCCGGACTCTGGATCATCCGGGATCACTTCATGTCTGACAGACGGCCGACCACCGGCACGTTTTATTTAGTTTCCAACAATAAACGCCCCTCCCACCGATTCGCTGCTACCCCCTCCCTCCTCCATGTGCATCTGATCACATTACATGATAAAGCAATTAACCGCAACACCAGTGGAAAGTAGTTGAGTACATTTCAAGTACTCTAGTACAATTTTGAGGTACTTGTACTTTGAGTATTTCCATTTTTATCCTACTTTATACTTCTACTCCACTACAGCTTACCTACAGTTTCCATACAAACACAGCATCATATAAAATATACTGCACTGTACAGCAGGGGCGGATCTACAGAGATATTCATGGGGTGTCCAGAGGGTGGCATGGAGACTTTAAGTGGTTCCAAATCTTTTTCCTTAAAGGACCTCCTTTTCTCTCATTTAATAACCTGACCACTCCTGACTCAGTGACATATTTTATGGATATTTCATATTATATTCAAAATTGTACAATGAACCTAAACATCGAACTCAGTAACTGCAAGGAGTTTGTGTGAAACAAGTGTTTTAGAAGAATTTTGAGCAGATTATTTCCTGTTTAGGTAACTTTTTATACAATTCTCTGTCTGTATTATGTATTTTTTAATCATAGCATTTAACAATCATACAGACTTAATAGGCATCTTTACTGACAAATTCAGTGTTTTCTTGTCTCTGACTTATTTAGACAATTTACATTTACTTTTCTTCAAAGAAGTGAACCAAATGCTGAGATATGTATAGGTCTACTGTCTATATTTTTTAAGTTTTCTAGCACGCCTTAAAATCAAAAAGGCCTTGCAACCCCCATGAAGCTTTGGCAACCCCTAGATTTTTCATTCACAGATCATTTTGTACTTGGTCATAACAGAGCCTAACATTTTAGTTTACCATGTTATTTTCAAAATAAATCTAAATGAATGTGTTCAATTTGACTGCATTTGACATTAACTGGCTGCCACCCCTCTAGATCTGCCCCTGCTGTATACATAAAAATGCCCCATGCTATAACTGCAGCTGTGGCTCAAAGGTAGAGCGGGTCATCCACTTATCGGAAGGTTGGCGGTGTATGAATGATGAGTGTCCATTCTGATGAGCAGTTGGCATCAGTGTATGAATGTGTGGGAATGAGGTGAGTGTGGCATGTAGTGTACAGCACACTCACCACTGAGGTGGTCGAAAGGAAGGGAAGCGATATATAAGTACAGTCCATTTACCATAATAAAAAAGTATACTATAGGCTGTGTTTCTTCATTCCAGGTTGGGTGAACCCACTAAGGGTCATCAAGTAGTATATTAACTATATATATATATATATATATTATATATATTTGACAACCAAAGGTCTTCACAAAACTATTTTTTAGAGTTTAGATTTATATTAGTTAAAAGTTTTAAAGACGCTGAACAAAACTAAAATGCATTTGTCAAAAAAGAACCCTATTATGTATGTATGATTGTAAAAAAAAAAAAAAAAAACATAATTTCTCTTCACAGATTATTGATAAAAATATCATTCAATTCAATTATATTTGTATTAGCGCCATTCATAACAGAAAGTTATCTCAGGACACTTTTCAAATAGACGCAGCGTCTCAGACCGAATCCTTTGGTAACATTTTAAGAGAACCCAACAGTACCAACCATGAGCAAGCACAACGTCCTGCATTATTGTGTTCACCTGTTTGGGTTCATGTACACTTTATCAAGCTGTTCTCTACTGTTACTGTTAAGCATTAAATAGAATATGAAATATGTCACTTTTGTCAGTTCACTGAAGTGATAGAAAAGGAGATCCCTGTAAAAGAAAAATGTTAGGAACACTGTAAGCACATTATAAATGTATACTGTATGTAATGTAATGTTATGTATTATATTACATGTCTACTTAGCAAGCACCAGATACAAATAATACTCAAATGATTTAGTACTAAAAAATAAATAATAGGGAGCTTCTGCTAGTAGACATCTTTTCACAGCACCTTTCACATGAAAATAGTAGGGTAACAGCCAGGTTTACGATAATAACTAATCAAAGAGAGTCAGTTGAGCTATTGTTGCAGCTGGCTTGACTTGGAAAAGGCTCTGCTACACTAAATGAAACTAACTTGGTCAAAATGCTGCTGTGGAAAAAGGTCTATGAGTACTGCTTTTATATTTCAGACGATTTTGTTAGATAACTGATTATTATTAATAGATTTATTATTATTTTTAGTACTTATATTATATAAGTCCCTTACAGTCAGAAATCAGTGTTTCTCACCTGCTCCCTACAGGTGTGCGTTTGGATATGCTGTCTGGTGCAGAAGTTTGATCTTAGAAGGATGTTTTCACATTCATCTGCTGACAGTGAAAGTTTCTCTGTGCTCATTATCAATCCTGATTTTTAGAGGGAGGGGCCTAACCTGCAGATTTGTGACATCGACCAAATAGTTAGCAGTCCTGGTCCAGTATGTAACTTGTACAGTGTGATGTAGAAACTTGAAGCCACCAGTGCACACTTAAATTTATAAATTCTGGACTTTTAATGAAGGAGGAGTGGATGAAAAGAACTTCAGAAATAATTGTTCAAAGCAGGGCAATTTAAGTAAAGTTATATAGTATTATATGATTAACAATTTTATTATAGATTTATTCAATAATAACACTTTATTTGGACAGTCTACCTACAGATCGTTAAGAGTATTTGTAACACTAGTACTACTTGAGATTCTATTCGTTTTCTGATGACCCCACTGTGGTTATGGTTTGGTTACCTGCAGGCACAAAAAAACATCTTTACATCTGTGAGGGCATGTGCATTAACTGTCACATAATCTATAGATAATCTGATAAACATCCACAGACAGAGCAAAACAGCTGAAACATTACAAATACTCTCTAAATTATCTGTAGGCGGTCTATAGTGGTACCAATAATTTAATTTGTAGTGTTGCTACAAATTTAATTACGAGTACTTCTTCCACCACTGACAGATCCACATCTTAGTTATTTTTCATCAATACTTCTAACGAGCTGTGTACAAAATCATCCACATAAAGACTTTTAAAGTAAAAAAAGTTAATAATATTAATATGTATTCAAAATATTGAAAGCATGCAAAGGGTTGGGGGTTGATTTTTGGTCATAAAATGTTGTTTTTGTATAATCATAGGACAGTAGGTCAGGCCCAAAAGGAATAATAACAGCAGCAACTATTAGTCAGGATCAGAGCACACTTTCTCTTCACTGTAAAACCAGATAAGTTAATTTAACTGATTACATCTCAAATCTAAAATTAAAAAAGTAAAACCAGCTCAATTTTGTAACTAAAAAACCTTTTTGATCAAATTGCTTCAGTTATTTTAAGTGACACTGACTTCATTTTGTAATTGTCATTTGTATTGTGAGAACAAAATACCCAGTAAAAAGTACTTCATCAGGAATGTTTTATAAAACTAGTGTCACTTATTTTAAAAGGAATCTTTTTAACCTAAAAAAATGAGTTTGTGTTTCAACACTGAGTTAAAATAGTTCAGTTAATTAGTGTTCAGTGATTCAGACTTTGTATCTTGCACACTGCAATATCATTATACATTATGTCACACTGCTACATTACACATTGCTGCCAACTATAGAGCTCTTCACTCATTCATTTAAAATAATGTTCATATTGTCTCGTTTTATCTTTATGTATATTCTCTACGTTTATTGTAATGCACCGACTTACCTTGGCAAATTCCTTGTATGTGAAAACTTTCTGATTCACGGTGGTCTTCAGTGAAGATGGTTTGAGCTGAAGGACTGTAACACCACCTGCTGACCAACCTGTGTAACTACTACCATCCTGATCAAAAGTGTTGCCTCCAAGTTCCCACCAACTGCAGTGAACACTGTACGGAGACCCAGAGGGACCTACCTGTGCTGGGTTAGGACCTGCCTGACTAGACCTCTTACTCAGGACCAAGTGGGTGTGTACACACTGAGTTTGATTGACATCTGTCATTTTCCACTTAGTTCTGTTACATCTGACAGGGTGACACAAACATGCTATTGTTACAAGTAGAGAACAGAGGTCAGCCAGAATAACACTTTAATCCTCTGTACTCCCACTAACACTAACACCAACTTTTATTCTTGGGGGTCGTGACTCAAAGGTTGAGAAGTTCTGCTCTAAAGTGACATTATTTGGTAGTAATCATGGGGAAATAGAAATTTCCTTCCAAAGAACTATTCAAACCCAGGTTATTAATTAATAACTGGAAACATGTAGGCAAAATTAAAAAATAAACATCAACAGAGGAGCAAACTACAGGAAATGACACGCCCCCTTTGGTTTCTGTTGGGAACCAGCTTTCTGGGTTCCCAACCAGTTTCTTTTTGGTCGAAACGCTCAGAAAGGTTCCAAACTAGGCCGGTTCACTGTTGGTGGAAGAGGCTGGGAGAGCTCTCTCTGAAGATCGGATTAGGGATGAAAGGTAGATTCCAATCAGTTCAGTTTGCTGATGTTCATCATTTGTAGTTTATGGACACCTGGAAAGCGTTCCCACTCTTTAAAAGAAATCATTTTCCAGTCATTGTTGGCAGTACAGAAAAGCACTTCCTCACAGCGTGGTCAGCATTTACAGGACACTCCGCATTACATCACTTTTGGGATTTGTCCACTCCTGCCTAACATACAATTTAACATTTTCAGGACAACTTAGTTCATGTTTAAGGATTTTTGGTCATGTCAATCAATTTCCAGATGTTTCCATGAGTGGAAAACCAGTGTTTTCATTTTCAGGTTGTTGAGATACTCCAGGGCACGGGAACCTGCTGAGGGGAAGAAAGGCTGAGAGAGGATTTCATATCCCACAGCACTATTGTTAACAACAACAACAAACACTTCTGACTCTTCAAATGTTCCTTTATTTCTGCACACAAAGCCCATCAAACACTGTGCATTAGAACTCTCATCATTTATTATTACTGACTGATCATTTATCACATATACATTGTGCATTTATTCCAAAAACCCTGAAGATATACCACTCCTCAGGGAAGGCAATAGATTGTATAGTTATCTCCAGAACAGGGCAAAATCACTACCCTACAACTATACAATCTACTACCTCACACTGTGTGAGCAGCTGTGATAAAACATCTGGATCCATGCAAACGCTGATGTCAGAAAACTGGCCTTCAGAGGGGGCGGAGGCCGAGATGTGCATCTGGCACTTTGAGAAAGACAGTAGGTTGAATAGTTATCTCCCAGTGTGGGTGTGACCCTAAAACTATACAACCTACTACCTCAGCCCACAGTGCAAACTCAGCGGGTTCCTGCAGCGCCAGAAGAAGACCGGGCCACCGAGGAAAACTGGAGTTCAGATCTTCTGACAGCTGAGAGCTCGCACTGTGAAGGAAAAGTAAGGGGGGTGAGAAGTTCCATTCTACATCAGTTCTATTGTAACAGAGGCAGTTCAACAGGTCTGAACCCAGCAGGGTATTTCAACTGACCACATCAGTTCACCTGGACTGGAACAATACAGCTCAACGGAGTCAACGCACTTCCTTCTGCGTCCAGGTGATCAGTTTGACAGCAGATGCAATCACAGTGTGTAGCGTTTTATTATCAGGGCTACATTATGAGCACTGGCTGGCACTACTATCAAAAACTCAGATGATGTCTACGTTCACACTGCGGTCAGAAGTGACCAAAGGCTATTGTTTTTGGGCTCGTTCCACGTGTGGTCCTGAATCAGAGAAAAGGGCTTCTTGTTTGTAATGCGACATCACTGTAAATAGTCATATTGGAAGAGAGACAACTTTTGTGTCAATCTAGATCCACATTGGTCACTTGGAGAATACAAAGCATTTGACATCCTGAAATTTAGGATGAACAGTCTGAAGCCATCAGGACCCCGCCACAAAACGCCTCCCTACAGCCGTAGCAGCAACCGCTCCACAAAACAAGAATCTTTAAAAATCTCTCTCCTTCTTCTCGTCCGCTTGAAACCGGAAACATCAGTGGCCTCCATGTTGACTGGCGTACAACGGCATGCTGCGTCTGACGTCACATGACGTGTTACTAGGACGAGACCTGAAAACGGATTCAAGACTCACATTTTAATGACAGTCTTCATCATCTGTGACCAACCAAGAAACGGAGTGCATTTGTCCCTGGAAGACCAAAGGGCTTCAGTCAAAGCTCTCAGTCAGAGAGGTGTTAAACCTCAAACACTGTCACAGTGGACGCAGTGGACGCAGTGGACGCAGTGGAGGAGCCGCGGTCCAACCTCACGCTGCCCTCTGCTAACTATCACTCTTCTCCTCTCCCAGCACACTCACTTCCATTCTCTATTTGTAAACTATAGTGCACTGTGTACAATGACACAGCTGAAACACGGATTGGACTAACAAAGTGTCAGTACACTGGGGATCTTGTCGACATGAATCATCCAGTGTGTGTGGGCAGCCCTGCACGTCACTGTACTCAACTGTGACCCGTTCACACACAGTTCTACAGCTCTACTGTAACGTGAGCCAACACCAACTGAGCCCTGCACACAGATTAACAGGAGGGCACAGATGGTGACTTCCAGGAGGTGGCAGATACTCGTGTACAGTACAAGACAACAGTACAAGTGTTGTTCCACACCACTAACAGTCACTGTTGGGCAACTCAGCACAATCGTATCTACAGTGCCCTCACTGGACCAAAAAAACAGAAAAAGTACACTACCTATACGATGGAGGTCAATCTGAGAAACCAGTGTCCATTTGAAGTTCAGGACCACGGACAGCAGCTGCCGGCGCCGCATCATTACGCTGCACATCCATAAACAGCGCTCGCCAACGTCTGAGCTCCACATTACACCTGTATGAAATACAGCAGGCTTTTGTTATTTATGCTTTTCCACATTGGACTGAACCGAGTATCTCTGGGTGATGAAATGAAAGGGAGCACTTCTGTCCTGCTTCATGTCTGTTGACCCACTCTGAAGCGTAACACAAAGCACGTACCAACTGTTGTTTAAATATGCACACAGGTTTATGTTAGCGCTGTGATCTGGCCCCACCCGAGCCCAACTCTGTTCTGTGCGAGCCCCAAACAAGTATGAACCACAGCAGCTATTTTGGCCACCAGCCCGACCCAAAGCCACAGTTCTACTCAAGCTAATAACTCAATAAATACATGTGCATATATTGTTGTTCATGTTATTATCAGCTCATATACAAAACTCATTTTCCAGGACAACAAAGATTTTTTTTTTTTTTAATTTCCAGTTAGTTTCCATGACTGGAACTCTAGTCTCTAAATGTCCACCATGGAGGACACTTCAGGACGTCACCTTGGGCTCTGGGACACAGTGATGATTTATCTCCATCTTCTGACATTTGGAACAAATAACTGATCCATGAATTGAGAAGATGACCGACAGATTTTTAACAGTGCAACAATCAGCCAGTAGCATTCAACCAGAGAAACAAACCTGCTCCAGGATTCACCTCTACCAAACCCAAATCAGAGGACACTTCCAGCAGGTAGGCCAGCTTCCATAATGTTAGCTGCCTTCCTGCACCCATAGCCCCTGCACCCATACCCCCTGCACCCATACCCCCTGCAGCCTCACTGCAAACACGGATGTTACTCCGTCTCCATTTGAAAGGACTCAAACCTGCCACTCCACAAACTGTCTGTCCATTGCTGTCCCGGGAAAATGCGAAACACTCGTTTTCATACAAGGCTGCTTTGTTATGTTGCTAACTCGCCATGATTTTAACTCAGGGCTTCCGACGCAATGACTCAACGTTAAAGAGAAATGGGGACCAGACCGACACTCCTTCAACAGGCAATGGAAGCTAACAAGCTAGCTAGTTCTAATAATTAGCCAACGTGACTGGGCATTTAAGAACTACAACGCCTTATCCGGACGTTTCCACCGACGGTGAAGTCCTGCTGAACGTAGCCAATGGAGTCATCTCTGAAGTGCTCCGGTCGTTTCAGCGCACCAACAGTTAACCACTCCTTACTGCTAGCTAACCCTACCGAGCTAAGCACACTGCTCACAGCTAGCTAGCAGCACGTTCCAGCATGGTTGTCCAGAAAAGCAGACGTCGGATAAAAGTACAGCAGCTGGCTCTCCCGCCACAAAACAACCCCAGCTGCTATAGCGAAGGCTTTTACCGAGCACAAGCCTGGGCATTGAGGTGTATCTGTTTCAAATGTGTGGTTAATACAGTCTACCCACCTGTCTGCCATGTCGAAACGCTCCTCCACCCTCTCACTGCTTCTTCATCGCGGTTTGTTGGCGCAGCTTAAATTAGCCATTACTTCCCCCTGCTGTTCGGAGTGTGCACTACAGCGAGAACTCAAACCACACACACTGTGTACGGGAGTGACGCTCATTCTGTATGGAAGCCCATTTCCGCCAATGTGACAAAAAAGTTTCTGTAAGTCATTATAATATACTAAGTATCTTAACATCTCAAAATAATGACTTTGTGGTACCAAGTCAAATTATTGAGAAACCTCATTATTTTGAGATAATACTGGTAAGTCTATCAAATATTTTGATAAAATTCCTCCCTTTCCTGGTCAAGATACACCAGTTATAATTCAGATGACATGGAAAACAAACATCACACACACAAGGAAAGGACTAAAACCAGCAAACAAGGCAGTTGCATTTATCAGTTACATGGAGTTTTAATATGGCTTTAAATTCCTCCAATGGGACTAGATCATTAAGCTGCAGTATTTTTTGCCAGTCCAGGGAGCAAAATAAGAGAAAGCTTTTTCCCCATGTCAGTAAAAACCCTTGGAACCTAGTAAGAGCGCCACCTGGTGGAACAAAGCTGCAGACTGCTGGAGTTCTGCATCAGGAGATTATATAAATATGAGGTCTTGTACACAAAAATATACATTCTTTGAATCCAAAAACGATTTGTTTGAGATTGGGACTGCAACTAATTATTTAAATTATTTTCTAGATTAATTCATTTGGACTATAAAATGTCAGAGCAAAGTGAAAAACAGGTTGTTGTATCTTTACATGTCAGTCAAAAACCAAAAGATATTCAGTTCAATATGACATAAAACAGAGACAAGCAGGAAAAATTACTTTGACGATGAATCAGTTATCAAAATAGTAATCGATTACTGCAGAGGTTCCCAAACCTTTTCATGCCAAGACCCATAACAGCAATAGCCTATGGCCACAGCCCCCCTTTTGCAATATGTTTTTAAAAAGCCATTGACAACACTGCAGCAAATGTAAAAAAATACAAAAACAAAATAACACTTCTGAACTTCCCTGAATTGTTTTGACTGGCAGGGAATTAGGAAAGATGGAAATGGCATAAGATTTGGATATCTTATATGCTATTATACATTATATTTTATAATAATTACCCACAATAATAGAGAAAATTAGAGGATCAGTAATTAGATTTTTCTTTTTAAATTAGTTTTTATAGCTCACCTGCTGGTGTCCCATGTATCAACGCTGAGTCCTTGCTGCAGTGGCCCAAGGTTCGACTTCGACCTGTGGCCCGTCTCCCCCTTTCCTGTCACTCTTCAGCTGTCACTGTCAGTTAAAGGCAATAGAAGCCCAAAACATATATTTAAAAAAAGGATTTTACTCTAATTTTTATCTTGCACTTAAATTGTCTCATTTATTAAGTGAGCACACATTCTGTTAGGAGATTGGCTCTCCGAATTACAACTGCTCTCATTTATAAAGTATTTCAAATGTGGACATTGTTTTACTGAGAGAAAAAAACTCAATGCTTACATTGTGTTTCATTTATAAAGTATTTCAAATGTGTACTGTTCTACTGATGATGAAGTAGTGATTTATCAAATGTATATCTCT
>NW_023339740.1:2636197-2641405 GCF_004916995.1 Morone saxatilis | reverse complement strand
TCAAAATGGCTGCTTTACCTGTTACAAGATGCAGAAAATCGTCAGGAACGTTTATTTATACACAATTTTGCTCTTCTCAATGTGAATTGGGTTACTATGGTTGTCATTTGTGAAAAACATGCGTTCTCAGAAAAACAGTTTGGGAAACACTGGCCTACAAAAAGTCCACAAAAAGACACAGTCCACACAGCTTGCAGTAAGTTGAGTTTAATTCTGTAAGAAGTAGCCTGTTGTAACAATGAAAAAATAGTGCTTGTTGAAAATTCCCCACAGTACAACGTCTCATGTCCTTCGTATTATTATTATTATTCTTATCGTCAGGGTTCCACATTCGGCGCATGTCAGCAGATCTACATTACATTGTGTCTACGTATGAGACATATATGAGGTGAGAGGCGACCACTGACTCGTCTCAACAGCTACACACACACACACACAGGCGAGGTGACGTTACCCACAGCAGCATGACACAGAGTCCTGACAGAGGCCATCTGACTTGAGGCAGCAACAGCGGAGGCAGATTGACGTTTTACAAAATGCATGTACAACGGAACAGTACACTGAGAGATTTTTGGTGCACGCGGTATTAAGGACATAGAAATGATTGGAAAAACAAATGCACTGCGGCCCGTTGAATTTGCATTGCCATAACAATAGCCACAGTTTGCATTTGGCTCTAAGAACACACAACATTCTACACAGACAAAGCAACTTCCCAATTTATCATCAGGTTATTAAACCAACTGCTGCATTTCAAATACAAAGATCTGAATAAATAAGACACATTGTAGCATCTGCACAGTGTAAAAACATCTTTTGGTTTAAATATGACCCCCTCCCAACAGCTTTGACAGCTGTTACACATTTAAATAACATGAACATCATGAGAGCATTTCTCAGTCATTTCCCTACCAACTAACAGTTAGATATTAAAAGCAACATCTAGTCTTTCATAAATATTACAGTAGAGCAGACAAAACAAATGCTTTCAAACTGAGCACAGTGGCACGTTAACACAGAGAATGGCAGTGCTTAGAGCAGTGGCTCCCAACCTGTTTCCTTAGGGGACCCCTTTACTATCACTGAATAAATGAGACCCTACTGACATGTCTTTTATGTATATTTCATATTATAGTCAATGATAGACAGATAACAGGTAGAGAACAGCTGGTAAAACTTGAATATTGATCAGAGGATGACTTTTTCCTTGATACTTGTTTAGGAACGTCTTTCTTATAATTAAAATTGAGGCCCTTTTTTGCATTTTTTAGCACATCCATTACAGATATATTACTTCGTTTTTTTTTTTTTTGAAATCCTGGTGTTTCTCTTTCTTGCTGGATAGCTAAATTTAAATGCAAAGCTATTTGCGCCCTACTATTTTTTGTAAAAAAAAAAGTTTTCTCACACCCCTTAAAATCAAGAAGACCTTTTGACCCCTTGTGAAGCTTGGGTGACCCCTAGTGGAGGTTGGGAACCGCTGGCTTAGAGTCTATTAAGAGCTTCAAGGAAAAACAAAACGCTAAACATGACACAGTCTTCAAATACGTTGAAAGACTAAAGATTGGCAGAGCAGTATCTGATGCAAGGAACTGGCTTAAAATACAGTAATGCCCAAAATATGAGAGCAGAACCCTGTTTGTGGGTCTTCTTCATATCCGACCGGTCCCATTCAGGCTGGATTCAGGAGTCTTCGTTCTCCTCTGCAGCTTTGTCTTGCAGCTCATGAAGAATGGGATTCAGGATCGCTCTGAGGGTCGTGTACAAGGACTCGTTCTTCTCTGAGGCAGGGTCAATCTGGAGCGAACAGAGGAATATTTTAAAAGTCTGATTCAGATTTTCTTTCTTTCTAACATCTATAATTGACAGCTTACACAAACATTTTTGTAACCTTTTTTGAATGGAAAATTCTGTTTTATGTTCATAATAAAACACTGACTTTTCATTTTTTGTAAATAAAATCCAACCGAAAATGACTGCAGTATATCTTATTTCACCATTAAAATTCTACTCAAAGGTCCTGTGTGTAACATTTAGAAGGATCTATTGGCAAAAATAAAATATATTATTCATATCTATGTTTTCATTAGTGTATCACCACCTGAATATAGCTTGCCCTGCCCCACCTCTTTCTGGTAACTCGCATTGTGGAATTTTTTCATTGGCGATTCTGCTTTCACAGCAGTATATAAACCGCATGTGGAGGAGGTTGTTCTTCTTCACTTGCAGGAAAACCTGTGTGTGTTTACCCTAGTACAGTATTTCATTTCAAAACATCTGCTGTGAAAAAGGTCTATTCTGGTCGATTAATCAGTGCATGTCTGTTCTTAATATATTCAATATGTACCTTGTGTTAATCCTCACCTTAGTAAACACTTTTATTGTTTGATTGAGAAAACTAGTCTCCACCTCTTCAGGCACTGGCAGGAGATGAGCAACACAGTCAAGGATACACAGCAAAGTGAGTCTGTGGCCCTGTCAGTGGGGAGGAGGATGGAAAATACTATCAGATTTCACATCACATTCCTTTTAAAAGCAACAACAGTATCACATGAACCATATGAATAAAGGACAGTCCAATGACAAGCTGAATGATGGCTTCAAACTGCTTTTTATATTTCTATTCTTGGCAAATACTGTGGTTTACACATTTGACAAATAAGTGAATATGGCCCTGTGTAGTTTGGTGAACATTCTCATAGTGGCTGTTAAATACAAGACAGTGATACAAATGACGAGGTTGAGAAGACCACAGATTAAAATGCTGGACAATAAATGAATGAATCAACAAATAAAATTGCTCAGTTTTTAGTGTAGTGTTGATGGACAATGTTGTCCCTATATGTAAAAGTGCAACTCTGTCAATAGCCTTGAAATAATGCTTTCAGACAAACTTCTCCAAAAGCACTTTGGGCCGCATGTTTGTATGAAAGGTTCTGTATAAATACAGTAGTTTATACAGCAGTATAGTTTTTTTCATGTATCAACTAAGAAAAACATCTCAAATATACTTTTATTTAAAAAAAAAAGTTATTCTGTAAATAGTTCTCTTGCTCTAGTCTAGTGATCACAAACACTTTTCTGAAGTTCTGTAAATAGTTTTCTAATAAATATAGCTTAAAATGTGCTTAAAATAAGCACCACCCATGTCTGGTTTAAGCCCCGCCCATTCCGAATATAGATAATTTAGTTGGTTGTACACACACAGATTCGGATAATGGTGAACTGGCTCATCCCTTGTTTTTAGATTGATGGTTGTGTTCCGAACTGGCATTGTGATGGATTCAGACACTCATCATTCTCTATTAGTACAAAACAGTAGAACTTTGTAGAAATGGAAGTGCATCTCTCCAGAACATGCTGTCAGTGTGGACTGCCTTTAACACAGTAACAATGAATACAGGAGTTATAGTATTTTGAGAACAGCTAGGACTCTAATCAAGTTTTACAGTGTTACTGGACACTGAGTTAAAACTGCCTGTTGCTGTGATGCTGGAAATATTACCTTTTCCAGCGAGTCGAGGGCATTCTGTGGGTTCACGTTCTTCTCACTGAGGGCTTTTATATCCTCGCTGCTGATGACTGGATCCTTGAGCTGCTCCAGCCACGACCACATTAGACTGGACAGGACCAGAGGATCTCTTTCCATACACAGCCTCTCCCACGCTCCCTCTCTGGAGTTCAGCTCCGTCTGCACATCACAACAAAGAGCACTCTGACAACGAGCTGATGGAAATGAAGAGGCACTATATCAGGTATAACAAAGGACTAAAATTGTTATTGTTCTGTCTGTTACACAGTTCATTGATGAAAAATTAGCACAGCACAGTCAAGGGTGTGTTTTTAGGGTTGGGATTTTCAAAACTAAACAACAGTTCACCAATAAATAGGAGCTCTGAATGTATGTAGTGTAGTGTATATTAATCATGCTCACATTGATCTGTGGATAAAAGAAATGAAGAAATCCACTAACTGAAGAGCTGAGCAAGTGCCACGTAAGTGAAATCCTATTCTGCAGCTTTAGAGGAAGTGACAACCTGTCAGTCACACTTAGGGGATTAGAGCCTCCTATCACCAAGGCTTCAACCCAGCACAACAGGATGCTGCTGATTTCCCAGAATTACAACTTGGCGGCTGTAAGGTGGCATGTGTAGCACTGGATGTTACATTTTCTCTTCGGCTTCACTGGAGCAGATGAACATCTTCCATTGGATTGGACTAATTCAATCATTCTACCATCTTACACTGTAAGAATCTATAAAGCTCAGTGTGTTTTAATACACACAGGAAACCAGGTAATTGGGAAAATCTGTTAATACAGACACTGTAATAACCTGTGAAATCTGTATTTACATGAAGCATGTAAGTAATTACACCTCCCCTAACTTTGTTTTACAACAACTTACTCAAAGGTCCAGTGTGTTTTTAGGAGGATCTAAAGGCAGAAATGGATTATAATATTCATAGGTATCTTTTATTAGTTCGGGTCTACTATGGAGTCCTCTATGTGGATCCACCATGTTTCTACAATAGCCCAGAATGGACATTTTCAACACTGGCTGTAGATAGGGCCTTTAGGATTTTTTGCAAGTTTCTCCTACACACTTGGAAGGTATTCAAATGGTTGTAATCTGCAACTTCAGCACTAGATGCCCATAAATCTACACACTGGTCTTTTTTAGAAACAATTTAACAATTAGAAATACAATTATTTGTTTTCTTTCCGAGAGTTCAATGAGAAGATGGATACCACTTTTATATCCATCTGTTATATAGTATGAAGCAAGAGCCAGCTTTAGCATAAAGACTGGACACAGGTGTCCAAAGGTAAAATAATCCACCTACCAGCACCTATAAAGCTCACTACTCAACACATTATATCAAGTATGTTTAATCTGTCCAAAAACAGAATATAAATACAGTGGGCAGGGCGTAGTCACTTCCTGAAGCTGAGGTTGCCAGGGAACCTGCTGAGACTCCAGGTATATGACGATATTACAATGGGCGTGTCTTAAAGGACCAGTGTGTAGGATTTACTGGCATTGCAATTAACTGAACACCGCTCACATCTGTATGGGGCGGCTGTGGCTCAGAGGCAGAGCGGGTCGTACCCCAATCGGAAGGTTGTTGGTTCGATCCCCGGCTCCTCCTGCCACGCGTCGAAGTATCCTTGATGCATGGCATCGGTGTGTGAATGTGTATGAATGA
>NW_023339740.1:2624284-2636097 GCF_004916995.1 Morone saxatilis | reverse complement strand
ATTTTACTTTCAAAACATATTTGCAGCTTTGTGATTTGATATATGCACCTATATTGTGAATGGCAATCCCTCCTAATTGTATATTATTATATGATTATTAAAAGGTTACCACCTAATACTTAATGCTAAATAATATAAACTTAGATTAAAGGCGTAAAAGTGAGTGACTTCTCAACCATAATAGTCTCCTTTTTGTCTTCTTAACCCATGCACCCATTGAAGCTTATAGGAATTCATAGATCGTGCACAGTATTACGGATATAGTTATGGGGGAGATCACTTTTATTTTTATACTTCGCTAAACTAAGACGTATAGACCTGATTTATTATTGAAGGAGATATTATCAGTGTTTGGTGTGTTTACTTTTGTGGTAATGGGTGAGGAGTCCATGCTGATTTTTTAGACCCTCACAGCGCATAATCAATAAATTCCTTGAACGATATAAGAGTCCTTGGAACCCGAGATCATTAATTATATACAATTAAGATCTGTGGGTTCTGCTTGAGCAAGTGAACTGTAAGACTATTTATTAGCATGATTCGCGTAGAGCAAATTTATCATGTACAATTATTTGAATGTTCTATATAGTGTTTACTGTAAGCTGCCAAGAGAATACTAATCAACACTGCCGTCTCCTTAATAATTAGATTATTCACTACGATAATACCTCTCTGTGTGACCAAACAGCATTATAATGCAAGTACTGTACTATAGTGGGATACCCTGGTCTATGAAAAGATGTTTGTTTGGTACAGACCACAACAAATGTCACAACATCATGATTTTAATATTTTTTTTAGTGAAAATAAACTGTAATGCAAAAATGATCATTCCCACTAATTGTGAATATATGTTCTTGTTTTGTTTTTTTTACCATATTGTGCAGCCCTGGTACAAATAATTTACTAATATTTTAACTAATGCATGACTCATGATCATTTAATGCATTAATTAAAGCTGCAGTAGGTGTTTAAAAAATAACTTTTTGTCATATTTGCTGAAGCTTTCACTATATCATGACAGTAGTTCATGAGACAGATAATTCCTCTGGCTTGTTGTAGCAGTCCTAATGGCATTTGCATCCACCAGGCCTGAACGAAAGCAACCAATTTGAGCCAAAAAGGTTTTTGTTTGGGTTATTCCCAGGTCGTCAAATACTGACGCTGGGAATGAGACTCAACCATCAACCATCTTTATGCCACCAACCCAAAGCGTCTTTACATCTTTCTCAACTCTGATTGGTTGTTTTCGTCCAGGGATGGATCCTTGCAAATGCCATTAGGGGCACTAGAACGAGCCAGAGGAACCAGATTTTTCCAGACATTATCTGTTTCATGAATTACTGTCAGGATATAGTGAAAGTTTCAGCCAATATGAAAAAAAAGTATTTTCATAAAAGTCACCTACCACAGCTTTACACAGGGTGTAACAGCAATTCCAGTTGGTCACCACTAATAAATTACTTTATGTGAACAGATCATTAGTTCATACATTAATTTCTATGCAGTAAACAGGTAATTTATGTAACTATATTTACATTTATTATGTACATGTTGCTGATGGCCAGTTTCATCCAAAAAAGCTTCATATTTTTATGACAGCAGGCACTGTTCTGCTTTCAGAGAGGCTGAGGAACTGAGTTTAAGTCTTATGTAACTGAAACACAGCTAACTTGATGGCTTAATGTATGAAATAACTGTGAATTAACATCCCTCAACTGATGATCTATTAAGTGTGAACTAGTCACATAAAGTCGTATTGAATTGATCATTTGTTAGTGGTAAGCAGCAGGAATTCATGATACATCCTGTATCAATTAGTGCATTAAATCACCATGAGTCATGCACCAGTTAAAGCATTACTTAAGTAGCTTATGCTTGGTGCTTTCATTATAAAGTGTTACCTAAGCTGTAATCCAGTATGCTGAATCGCTTTTCTGAAATCTTCACACCCTTCTTTTATATTTTACTACACAGTTAATGGGGGATCGTTGGCATGATGCACTTGCTTACCTCTTCACTTTAAGACCTTTGGTAAGCTGCCAGCTGAGGCACATTACTGCGCAAAGCCTACCACTACTAATGGACTGGGTTTGCTTTAATGTGAATACCGGCGGTCCAAAGATAAGAAAACGTGACAAAGAGAGAGGCACGTCAGAAAGCACCTCGCGAGCCCGTCAAAATCAGTTACCCCCCCCCACTCACTCACGTCATCACGTTCACACATCAAGTTCACATTCAGTTCATCGACGTAACGCGCATTTCAATTAACAACGCAGGTGGTCAGTAAAACGTCCACTTACCTTCGACGCTGAGATCGGAGGCGTTCAGTCGGAGGTCGAAGCTGTCAACTTGTGCAGTTTGTTTTTTGACAAACTCTTTGACCAGGAAGCATTTTGTAGCCGTGGTCTGGATGAGTTGGTCCCCCTCCTCTCACACATCTGGCCCCTTAACTTGCAGGAGTACCTCCCATCCACGCAGCTTCAGTTGTGCTCTGCGCACCCACTTCTCACAGTTTACACTACTTTTCATGAAAGAAGGAGTCCACTGCTGGTTAGGACTGAATTATGATATCTTTGAAGCTTCAGTTAAAGGTCCAGTGTGTAACATTAAAGGAGGATCTGCAGAAATTAAATATTATATGCGCCGGGGAGCAGTGAAATATGAGATTAAGTTAGCAGTTTAAATAAATAATGCAGTACCTTGCCGGAAGCTCAATTTTATTCATGTTCGCGTAGTGAATCAAATAGTTAAATTACCCTCTTTTTGCCATTTTTTGTGTAGTTAATACAGCCCATATTGAGCCTTAAAAGGAGTTTTTATTTTACCGTTGCTTCTCTACTTTAATTGAACTTGCACATTGCAAATATCTTTTATGTTTCATACTGCAAACTTGCACATTCCCAAGACAATATTTTGCACATTACTGCACAAACTGTACAGCTCTTCATTCATTTATTTATAGTGTATATCTTTATTGTCTCTATTTAATCTTTTATATTTTTCTATGTTTATTGTTATGCACCAATATACTAAGGCAGTTTCCTTGTATCCTATGTGAAAACCGACTTTGCCAGACAACCACCACCACACACTTGACCTTCATATAGTGCAAAATGGTGTGTGTTGCTCAGTGCTGGTACAGCGACAGCGTCATCATGGATAAACCTCCCAAATCTAAGCCTGAGGAAGACTCAACCTGGCCATACTGAAGCAAATACATGACACTGAATAGTTCCACTGGCAAAATGTGTTTAAACCTGTGAGCTATCGTATGCTTGCACTTTTCCCATGAATAGCATTCTTTTAGTTTATGTTTGAGTTGTAATAGTTGTAAAGTAAATTTTTTTTGACCTTTTTATTGCCTTTATTTATAGTCACAGCTGAAGATACAGGAAAGGGGGGCAGAGAGAGAGGGGATGACACGCAACAAAGAGCCGCAGGTCGGATTCAAACCCGAGCCGCTGCAGCAACTCCGTACATGGGTCTCCAGCTCTACCGACAGAGCTAACAGGGCGCCCTCCGTATGTGTATTTGGTATATTTGAGAGTATTTTATGAGGTTCCCTACCTGCCATAGTGACACCTTGGAGGTGAGATCCTTGTCGCTCAAGTCCAAGGCCACAGCCTTGGTCACCAACAGGCGTCTGCTCTCTGGGGAGAGCTCAGACTGGAGAGCGATGAAGGGAACCTCTCTGACAATGCCTGTGTCTCCTTCATCCACAAACACATCCCCTGGCTGCTCCACGCTGGTTAATAGTTTGCTCTTGGTTGATAAGGCTGGCAGTGTGGCGTTACAGTTGGATCTTCTTCCCTGCTCAGAGAGATCTAAAGACCAACTTTGACGTCCCTTGCGTAGCTGCCTTTTTATAAAGGGGGATCCTGTGTCTTGCTTTGCCTTTGTACTGGGGTCCTGAATGCTGCTGATAAAGTCCTGAGGAGAGGGGTCACAAAATCTGGGTAGGTTACGGACTGTAAGGCTGTTGTGAGACAAGGAATGTTTGATCAGGCAGTTGATTGGTTTGTTGCTCTTCAGATTTTCTAAATGGTGCTGCCGTGTTCCAAGTTTGTGAAGGACAGAGTCGCTGTAACTGAGGTGCCTGTTGTTGGACAGAGAGGATCTCAGAGGGCTTTCTGCATTCTGCTGTCTCCACAGAGGGTCAAGCTCGTTATCGCTGGCAAGAGGTTGATCGTGAGGAGGTCCAGACTGAAGAGCAGGTGGGCTGAGAGGATGGGATGAACAAGGTGGAACTGGAATTCCCTTCCCTCTCATCTCCTTCCCGAGCTGCTGGAGAGCCTGCTGGGACACGGTCTTCTCCACCTCAGCGGTGAGGTCAGGGATCTCCAGCCACTCCTCCTCTATCACCGCCTGTCTGTTGGCTGCGATGTCGACCAGAAGCCTGCACACCAGCTGGACGATCTTTGGCACGTTTTTCATCTGTCGGGCCTCGTAGCCGTGCAGCAGGTGGCGCTGCCGGGTAAGGTACTGGGACAAAGTGACAGCGCTCGCTTTGGGTTCTGCACAGGAAAAGACGCTTCGGAGAGGTACCAGGAACTGGGCGAACTCCCTTACGCAAAGGAGCTGGCCTCTGGTCTGGATGGAGTTGGGTCTCTTTGCTCGCACAAACAGGATGGCTTGGTCAGCGTTCATCCGGGACGTGAAAACCAAGTAACAAGCAAACAACACACCTACATGATGAAAAATACGAAATTGATATTTTACAAGCACAAATGAGGATAAGAAATTCCAATTTGCTGGTGTTACAAACCTGTTCTTCCAAGACCAGCATGGCAGTGGACAGCCAGTTTTCCCTCTTGGACAGCAAATGACATGACTTTCACCATGTCAAGGATTGTAGTCAGAGATGCCACACCGTAATCCTTCCACCCAAAGTTGTAGTAATAAACTGAAATACACAAAGAGGTCCTTTTCAGACGCCCAATACATAACACTGCTGGCTTCAGCTATCTGTTAAAGTTCTGGATTTGGCTTCAGACATAGTTGCCTTTTACATTAAAATAATTGATTTACTGATTTGGGATTGCACTCGTATAACACTGTCGGACTGCACAATGCTGAATGCTGGCAGGCGCTGGAATCAACACCAGAACCGGAGCTGGGTGAGCGGGTAAAGCTATTGGGCTCTGCAGCCTCCACCTGGAACGACTGAGGCCAGTTTGATGACAGGGAATACAGTACCAAGGTGATTTACAGCGGACCAGGACCTTGACTCTGGGGACGATGAAGACATGGCTGGTTCAGGCGGAGACTAGAGTGGCATCAACAGGGAGAGGAGTGAGAGGAATATTGGGCATCAGAGAGGCAGCGACAGCTTGTAGAGCCAGAATATTTTCACATCTAACTCAGTGAATCAAGGATTTAGTAGAAAACAGAGTTGCCGATTGTTGGTCGCATTTGCCTTTTTTTGCAAGGTGAGTTTTAGTTTGTTTATATCGAGTTTGAATGAAGTGAGTTTTATGATAAGTTAACAAGGTAATTAAGTGGGTCTTAGTTTGGAGAAAGAGAGAAACTTAAGTTTAGAAGGTGTACCGTTGTATTTTTCTGTAGAGTATTTCTTTGCTTGACATGTTGTGTGTTGTATGTGTATTTTGTTTATTTGACTAAAAAAGCAAAGACAGCTTTTGTAATGTAGCCAACTTGCCACTTGCCTCTCTTACGAGACAGGACAGGCCAGGGCTATCTGGTTAGCATGCTAACTTCAGTAGATATCTCTGCAACACAATACCTAGGCGTCTTTGACATAACATCAAAACTGTTATACTGTACAGTTTATGGTTTAGTGAGTTACAGATATTACCATAACAACTTTCTGTTCTCTCACATGCTGCATCACTGAGGAAAATGTAAAAAATAGAGAGAGACTGTTAGTCAGATTATTACTGTGGTTGTATAACTTTATTTTTAATCTCTTCTTCCCCGGTCGCACCACGAGGGAAAATGATTTTAACAGACTAATATGAGAAGAATCCCCCTCAATAACTTACAACGAGCTCTTGTATTGCGTGTTTCCTGGTGTATTAAAAAGATTTGATTTTCTTTGTGCATAGGGATAAAGACTGAGATAATAAATGTATTCTGTGATCTTAGGCGACGGAACAAGACATGTATTTAGTCTCTCTATATGCAGGTTTTACCTTTACATCAATCTGACAGCATTCAGTTCAGACTTTGACAGGTTCCAACTGGTAAGACTGCCGTAGTGCCTTTTACATAAGAGTGACTCAGGTGCTTATTCAGACATGAGACCGACATGTTATATTGCCAGCACATTTACATAAAAGGTTGCATGTCTGAAAGGGGGCTCTAGAGAGTTCATTAAATGTCAAAACTGGAGTAGGAAGAACTGAGGATGATAATGACCTAAAGCAATGACCTACAGCAAGAGCCAGTGTTTACAATGGAGGCTTTGAAGAGTGTTAAATGAAAGACAGCACTATTTGTAATGCAGCTGATGTTTCGATGAGGTGACTTGGGAAAAGATCTCATGAGAGCTCGTTAGGAAGATAAATTAAAGATTGCCAGCCCCCAAAGGCATATGTGGATTCTCTTTGTAATTATGTGGTTACTAGGGACCATATCACGTACCGGATGTAGGCACAACACAAAACACTAATGGTTGGAGGTCGGAGGAAGAAGTTGCAACTACCTTAGTCTCTACCTGCTGCTCTTTCTTATGTAGAATGCTGAGACAGGGATGAAACGCTTCCACAGAGACTACTTTTCTACTGCTGCTCTCTGGTCGTGCAGTCATCCTCTACATCTTGTACAATCAGGGATAGGCAGCAGCACTTATTTATAAGTACATCCATTAATCAGTTTACATGTAGAGTCCTCACTACATTATGAGAGGCTGTTACTACTAATGAACTGAAGCCCTCACTAATATGTAAATCTGTTGCTAGGAAACATCTCCAGTGGCATCCAATCAGAAACCAATCGACAATGTAAACACAGAAGTCGTTGCCTCATAATAATTATTCATAAAATATTGGTTTTAATAGAGCAACTGGTGTATTAAAAAGGGACTGCATTATTGGATAAGTTCATCTATTTTTGCCATAACACTAGCTTGTTAGCTGAGCAATATTATTGTGTTACTGTCTGAAATGTAATTTAAAATGAACTAAGTGGAATGACCGAAGTTGCTGTAGCAACCTCTATAATAAGAATAAAAGTAAAAATGGCTTCTAAAATGCAGTTTACACCACTATTAGACTATATTTTAAGCACTATTTATACTTCACGAGTCTTGGACATATCAGATAGCTACCCAATCTCATAAAATCTTAGAGTAAATTCATCTAAGAAGCATTTAATAAAGACAATCTGGACATATTCTAGCCAGATGTTATGCATCAGTGTCTCCAAAATTCATACGTAAACTTTACTACTCCCAATAGGAACTAGCATTAAGTATTCTACCTAGTCCTTGTCAGCTGACGTATCGTTTTCAACACATATAATCATACAGACAGTGCACTGAGCTGTTGTAGTGGAAATCTGATCTCTGATCAGTTTATTCAAGTGACGTGTGGTTGACAGAGCATTGTGAAGATGCTAAAACTTCTAATAATCTAGTAATTCAAGTGTTAGTTTATGGATTGTTGTTAGCTAGCTAGCTGTTTTTCTAACTGTTCATTGCTGTACTAAAGAGTTTGTGGCAGTAACCAGCCTGTAGATTTACCTAAGCTCTTGGAACTTCTACTGTATGTGTGGTGCAGCCGCATTAACTGATACAAACATTTTGATTTGATAAATACAACTCCATCCTTTTTATACAAACCAACATACTTCATCTTTTTTCCCCAAATGGAAAAGAACAGCAAGTAATGTGAGCATGGCTCAATGGATAATCAAATTATTCACTTATTCACAAATTCATTTATAAAACACATATCTCCATCAGTTGATGTTTATTTCATGGATTTAGCTTTTCTCATCACATCCCCTACTGCCCCTGTAAGTCAAACTAACACTGCATATTTTATTGGTATGTGTTGGAGAGGCTGGATATAGAAACTCACTGCCGGCCTCCATGAAAATTTCAGGTCGATAAGTGAAACCGCTCTCCTGCTCCAGCGGGTTGCCACAACTGGCGTGTTCTCCGGGCCGCTGCAGGTTAATGACCGTCTTCAGACCACACCTGAGCACAGCAACAGGTACGTGTCAGAGTACAGAGCAAACCATGTAGCACACCGCAACAAGACAACACAACACAGACATTACAGAAGTACCTGTATTTAAGCAAGACGATATATTACAATTAAAAAAATCAGATTTTAGGAAAACTGTCCTTGTGTATAGAATCCATTTATAAGAGTACGGACACAACATCTTTTCTCAAGTAAAATTTAAAAAGTACAGGCTCTGAGATGTACTCAAAATATGAAAGGAAAAAGTACTCTCTTGGTTTCTCTGAAACCTCAAATGGGTTTGACTCTCCCTCTCTTGTCTGTTTCATCTTACTATGTCATGTTATGCGTGATATGTACCCGTCTTGATGTTGTGCAATGATGCAAAAAAAAAACAATTATTAATTGGTAATTCCCCTAAAATGCATTAATGCAGGTAAGGAGCAGAAAGTACAGATATTTTTATGTAAAAATGTAAGGAGTAGAAGTAAAACTGCACAGATTCCTGAAAAAACTACTTCAGTACAGTTACAAAATATTGTACTTTGTTTCCTCCCCCCTCTGAATATCTCAAAACAAAACATCGTGATATAATATTATTCGATATTTTCTTACAAACTCACATGTGACAGCCATGGAGCAAACCATTCAACAATTACCCTCCATTTCACTGTTAATATAAATGTTAATAACTAATCAAATCAATCAAACCAAACATTCAAATTCAAACGAGTTGTGAATGAAGGAGACTACCATACCTTTGAAATTGCTCAATTATATTATATTTCTCTATGATTTCAGTGGATGGCCTTGCCATAGCTAGCAAGTTGTCAGTAATCCTGTAAGTGGAGAATATGACAAGTTAGAGGGAGTTGTGGTGTATACAGCGAATTCATACAAAATAAATGTTGAGTTAAGACTGTTAAAGACAACTAAATTGAAGTAAACTAAACGAAAATACCAAAGAGCCTTTAAAGCTGCAGTAGGTAACTTTAATAAAAATATCTTTTTGTCATATTTGCTGAAACTTTCACTATATCCTGACAGTAGAACATGAGAAGGATAATCTGTGAAAAAATCTGGTTCCTCTGGCTCCTCCTAGTGCTCCTAATGACATTTGGAAAAAAAACAACCATCAGAGCCAAGAACGATAGTTGATTGTGAGTGTTATTTCCAGGTTGTCAAATATTGATGCTGGTAATGAAACTCAACAATCAAATATCTCTAAGACACCAACTCAAAGCGTCATTCCATCTTTCTTAGTTTCAGCCTCCCAGTGACCGCAAATGACCTACTGCAGCTTTAAGGGAAGAGATATGCAAACACACTGAAACTTAAGATCTCACTTGTTTAGTGATTCCATTTTAAAAACAGATCATAGTGCAAAGCAAAAACCAGGACAAATGTATTGATTTGTCTGTAATTACTGACGTGGACACAGCACTGACAGCACAAGCACATGACACTGATGGCTGTGTGAAATGTAGCCAACGTACCAGGACGAGTAGAGTCCTTTAACGGCTTGCTCCTCATCACTCCAGCGAGAGGGGTTCTCATATTTACAGGCTTTCCCTCCACAAGCCATGGAGCACTGCATGTGACCGGGGATGACATGCCTCAGGGTCTCCCCCATCTTGGTGTACTTTGCTGTAGGGACCCTTGCATTGGCTGCGGAGAAAAAAAATACATAAGAACAATGTGACAATAGTCATCAGTGCTTATTGCATGCTTTCCTCACAGCAGAAGCCATCATTTAAACCCCCAAATCAATGCACAAATGATTTCTTCAGTGTGGTTACATCTCCTGGTCTTGCGTTCAGTGGGAGGCTGAGGCTGGTTCATGCTGACCGCCACCATGACTCTGTGGGAGGACGACGAGAGGATCTCCAGGGCAGAGCTGCGTCTGCGCTGCAGGACCTTGAGCAGGATGTCCGAGGCAGAGTGCCTGCGGCTGTGCCTCCTCAAGCTGCCCGTCACCTCCCCGGCTAAGGAGTGTCGTCCTCGGTGCAGCGGCATCTTACGGTGCGGGCTGTGCTGCTGCCTGCACTGCCAGCATCTCTGTACTGACAAAGACTCCTGGCTCCTCAGCTCTGTGCCCACAGTGAATCATCACACAGCCATCGCCCGTTCGCAAAGAAAGGCAAATGCGACCTATCAGTTCATCAGCAGCATTTGAAGTGTCGCCATGACAACCATCTCCAAAGTCGCCAGTGGGAGGTAGATGGGGGCGAATGTTGTGCACACAAATCACACACACACACACACACACACACACACAGATCTGAGGCAGGCGGCTTGTAAATGAAAGAAGAGAATGGCGTACTTGGTTACAAGGCTGTTACATGGTGGTGTGCAGGTCTGGACACAGCATGTGTGAGTGGTAACAACTAAACACCTTTTTCTGCTGTTGACTGAATCAACAATAGCCAAGGGGTGTACATAACACACAGGGATGTGGCATTTGACTGAATGATGTTAACATGAAACCTATTGTTTAAAGTGAGTATTTTCCAAGGGCTACATTTATCTGTTCATATTAAAGTTACCTTTTCATTATATTTTCTATTGATTCATTTTAGTGTAGAAAACTTACCACAAATACTTAGAATTGATTAGTTTGTCTGCTGATACTGACAATAATAGTTAAGGTTGTTATGCTAATACATACTATTTGTATACTAAAATCAGTGACAGAAGAGCTGTGGCATTGGGAGAGCTCTGGTTTAAGACAAGACTACATAACTGTAAGACCGACATTGTGCAGCCAGTCCACCCTCTAACTGAAGCCAAAAGGTGAAATGATCCTGCTGGCTCTCTGGGGCTCTCAGTGTGTGGGAGCAGACTGACAAACAGCACAGATGAGAGAGGAGCTGCAGCAGCAAAACCCACAAAATAATAAAGTATACTGACAACCAGCTGTCTTCCTACCTGTTAGCAGGTTTTGCTTATTATCTAGTCTTACAATCAGGACCAGAGGAACACTACTTTTCTACTGAAATGAAGATTTAAATATTTAAGAAAACTAACCAGAGGATATGTGCACAGAAATGTAGGACATGTAGCCCACAGTATGTGTATAAAAAATGTATTTTAGATTCTAATAAGTGTATTTGTCACCCAGTGTTACAGAGACATACACACATACACATACTGGGCTTTTATCCATCCCTCGCTCCAACTGCAAAACGAGAGGTGACCCAACCCTCTGGAATCCTCTTCCTCAATCACTCAGATTTGCTGAATGTTGGACGGTTTGTTGTGTCTTTCTCTTTTTTTAACTTGTTCTTTGCCTCTTGTTTATTCATCCATACATACATTGTTTTTTTGTATGTGCGTGTATGTATATATCTATATGTATATATACATATGTGTGTGTGTTTATGTATATCTATATATATGTATTTGTTTGTGAATCACAAATGAATTGTAACTGTGAGTTTTAAAAAGTGCTATGTAAGTGTGTATGTCTTACTTACATTGCAGTTGATCAGGTTTTCTTTTTCGCCCTCTTTTTTCTTTTTATTTAGTCAGATAATCAAAAATAGAACACAAATTCATTGTGTTTTTTTCATCCAGTAAATATCCATTTCAAACTCGTTTGAATCTTTTCCTGGTGGCAGGGATATGGGATTCGATCGGAAGCAATTTGGGGTTCAGTAT